>NW_027185395.1:255000-345000 GCF_022577435.1 Embiotoca jacksoni
TCTGTAGCATCTAGTGTCACTTCTCTGTAGCATCTAGTGTCACACTTACGTACATCAACACCTTCCTGTTTCACACTTGTGTATATCAACACCTTCCTGTCCCCCCCTTTCTCTGAAACAGCACACCATTTGCTGTCTGGGCTGTTTCAGAAACATCCAGATATAATGGAACTTTGTAGTCAGGGACAGCAAGATCAGAAACAGTGCTAAGAGCGTTTTTGAGTGATATAAACACCATTGCCGCTTGCGCGGTCCAGAATAAGGCTACAGTGAGGTTCCTCCTAGTCTTTTGCTCATTACCTTTTCTTTTATTTATTTTATGTTGTGGTCCTAATGTTCTATTATTATTTATCTACTTATTCTAATCCGCCCTTCTACTTCTATCTATCTATCTATCTATCTGTCTGTCTGTCTGTCTGTCTGTCTGTCTGTCTGTCTATCTATCTATCTATCTATCTATCTATCTATCTATCTATCTATCTGTCTGTCTGTCTGTCTGTCTGTCTGTCTGTCTGTCTGTCTGTCTGTCTGTCTATCTATCTATCTATCTATCTGTCTGTCTGTCTGTCTGTCTGTCTGTCTGTCTGTCTGTCTGTCTATCTATCTATTATTTATCTATCTATCTATCTATCTATCTATCTATCTATCTATCTATCTATCTATCTATCTATCTATCTATCTGTCTGTCTGTCTGTCTGTCTGTCTGTCTGTCTGTCTGTCTGTCTATCTATCTATCTATCTATCTATCTGTCTGTCTGTCTGTCTGTCTGTCTGTCTATCTATCTATCTATCTATCTATCTATCTATCTATCTATCTATCTATCTATCTATCTATCTATCTGTCTGTCTGTCTGTCTGTCTGTCTATCTATTATTTATCTATCTATCTATCTATCATATAATGTTGCACAGTTTGATTAATAATATGACATTACAGTGTGCTAACTGATCATATAGTTAATGTGTATGAGCCTGTGTGTAAATTCTACAGACTAACTAGCTGGCTGTGACTTTCAGCTGAATGTAGTCGAGTAAATGGTCCATTTTTCGCTGCTGAACAAAGTATTAAAAACCCTTCTTAAAAGGCCATTTTTTTAATCTTGTTGAAAAAAACAAAAAACAACTACAATTAATTCTGTGAACTCCACAACTGTAAGTCCAAAGTGAACAACCTTGGGCTCCGTGTGAAGAAACATTTGGGAGAATGTTGAAATAAAAATAAGTCTTCCTGCAACTCTCACTAGACCAGAGTGAGACTTATTGAAATCCAATGAAAAAAATATATTTTTACTTGTACCTAATCAAAATTCTAAGTTAGAGAGTAACAGCTGTATAACAATTATTAAATGTATTGAAAACATTTCTCAACTGCCAAATTTGATGCAGCAGAAATTAAACATTCATTGTTATTCATGATAGGCACCATCTCCAATACGCCATTTGGAGAAAGAGTTTATTTATTTTAACAACATTAAAACAATATTTTATTAAATATAACCATCCGTTTCAGTGAACCATATGAAAAATTAAGCTGACTCTTGTCAGGCAGTTGGCATGCGTCATGACCAAGTAGCCAATCTCAGCCATAAAATTTAAATAATATCATTTTAATTGATAATAAATACAAGTTAACTACAAATGAATTGCAATTAAATTACACACAAAAGGGTAAAAATGTAAAAGTCTTCTCACCTATTGATCTGGTTTAGTAATCCAGGACCACGGAGTTGGACACTGCGTCATTTACACACAAATTATTCAGGGCAATTTACACAAGGTGGCTTTAAGCCATTTTATTGTTGATTTCAAAGCAGGCGACATTTGACACAACCAAAGCTCCCGATGCAGTTTATTTATTTACACCACCACATCAGGGGTGTTTGCTGCACTTGTTTCTTTATCAGTGGTGGTAATAAATTCATTTTGTCGGGAGCTTTAAGTGTGTAATTTACTTCTGCTAACTCCTCAGCATGGTTCCAGCACCTGATTTCACTGTACTGGATGAGTGGTCTTTGTTCACTTGGACATTTTAATGAATGCCCATACAGGTTCTTTGTCCTTTTGAACTGCTTCTGACTCGGTAGCGGTTCTCATAATATCAGGGGAAGAATCATTCATAATATTAGTTACCTTTTTCCAAAGTCAATTTTTACATGATCAGCATGTGGAGGCCATTTAGTTGACTTTAACCTTTGGAACACAAGCACATCAGATTCTCTTTGGACAGACATGTCATAACAGATCAATGATGACACAGCTTTTTGTTTGGTATTTGCAGTTTATTTTGTATTTTTGGTAGTACATTAGTACTGTTAGTAGTGTGCACATTTAGTTAAAATCCCCTCCTTCTCTTCGATGTTTGAGCTTCATCATACAGATTAATAAATTCAGAGTTTGGCACTGGAAGGCTGAAATTCTTCTGCTGAAAGTGGATGTGAGTCCATTTTGAGACGTATTGAAACTTTTGAACATTTTGTTCTTTGCTTGCCATCATATCAGATCCTTTGGGGAATATTTTCCAAATTGGATAAATGAACTCGGAATCACCCAAATTAATATTTAATGAAATAAATGTTGAGTTATATTGCAAGACAGCCCAATCATTATGGCTAAACAATTCATCCACAGATGCAGATTCAAAACAAGAACACTCAGAACAAGCTATGAAACTGGCAAAATACAGAAATTGCTTCCTGATTAGAACTCTGACCTCTTTATTTTTTGTTATATAACTACTGTTGTTGTTGCTGTTCTTTTAATGTATTTATTCTCTGTTGTTTCGACTGATTTGTATTTAAAAAATATGTATAATAGCTCAGTTTATAATGTATCGTTTCTACCAAACAATTTTTTTATATGCTGAATTTGATTTAAATAACGTTCCAAAAAACGACTACACCCTACACACTCCCACTCCGTGATCGGTGTCACTCGGTGTGGAGTCACACTCGTGGCCGTGGAGGACGTCTTCACAGAAGTGTCTGAATACACCAACAAGCTGTGGGACCTCCTCACCTCCCCTCAAACATGTGGATGTGCCAGGAGGTGATAAACCTGTTGCCCAAAATATTTCAGAGATGCAGCAATTCAATAAATCTGATTATAGAACCTCTTTTGTTCCACAATTCCTGAAATTTTACAACACAGACAGTGAAGTCAGATAATCAACACATGTACCATTTTCTCAGGTACGATGGCATGTTGATTCAAAATACAAATGTCAGGATCCCTGTCTGACCCTGTGTTAACCTCTGTTTCCCCGATCTCCTCTCCTCATGTGTTCTGTCATTCCTGTTTGTTGTTGTATGCCATGTGCTTTGTGTTTTTCCTCTGCTGGCCTCCAGACACCTCCCATGGCCACGCCCCTGATTGGTCTGCACAGCTGCTGGCAATCAGGTTGATCAACTCCTGGGAGTATGTCAACCCTGGTTCTGGACTTCGGTGTCATCAGTTTGTTCGGTCTTCTCAGCCGGTACCACGCCGCCACAGCTGCTGTAAGGTTTGAGCCTCCTTTTTCCTCGTCTGGCTCTGGCCTGAGTTTTTGTCTGCCTGCCTCAGCAACCTGTCAGCATACCTGCAGTCTACCTGACCCGTCCCCTCGTCTGGCCTTGGACTTCCCTGCAGCCCTGTGTCTGCCTGCCCTGGTGAACTCTCTCTCGCTGGAGAACCCTCACCTTCAGACTCCCCTCCAGCCTGGAAGACTCCCGGTCTTTCCCTACCTGCACAAGCCCATCTACAACTCTTGTAACAATAAAAAAGTCCAGTTTACTCTCATCATCTACGCCTCTGTGTCTGCTCTTGGGTCCTTTCCTGCCACAACATAACAGAAAACCTCTAATTCTGTCATGTGTCCACAAAAACAGTCTATCATTCAAACACCTCTTCTCACCTTTCACTCAGAAAGCAAAGGAAGATTAGCTTAACTGTCCACAGATGGCGCTAACCACTCGGCCTCCGGACCCCGATCTTTCCCTTGGTCGTGCACGAAATCCTTATTTCTTCGCCATAGAAATTCTAAGTTTCGAGAGATGCAAAATATACCGGCTGATACTGCCGTTACTTATATCCACATCAGCCGCAAAACCGCCACCACGGGACTGCGTCGTCACTGACCACTGCCTCCACCTCACCAAGCACGCTGGCCGGTCTGCATCCACGATCACCCAACAACAGTTGCGACGGCTCAACCTCTCGGACCTGTCGGACAGCACGTGATATCCTGGATGAGAGTGTATACCAGACGGGTTGTTTGGTCGTTACAACCATGCAAAAACAGGAGAAGAAGAGAGAAGGGGAAGTCCTGCAGCTCTGTCTTTCAAGGAAGACACAACCCACTCCTGCTCCTCGCCGGACCTTCGCTCAGGATGTGACTCCTGATGGTGGTACGTCTTTTACCATCCCCAGCTGCCCAGCCCCGCAAACCCAGGTTTGGCCCAGGACGGCAAAAATAAGGGACCCTGGCAGAAGAAATCCTTTCGTGCAGCAGCAGCCCAGGGAGCCAGAAGGATGGAGCGGGCCTGACACCTCACTGAGGTCAACTCCATCCCTCAGCGCCGGTCCTGAGCCTGTTCCAGGGTGACAGCTGGTAAATGTGTGGAGCATCAGATTAGGTGCTTGCGACAATAGACAGATCTGTTCCAAGGGAAGTGTTATTTCCCATGCACTAGGAGAGTCAGCACAGATACTCCAGGAAGACATCTTGTCACTGTTAACAAGGTGGGTGATACGAGTTGTTCCTCCTGAGCACAGGATGAACAGCAGAGCGGAATGCTGACGCAGCCGATCGTCGCGTTAGGGCAGATGCTGGGCGGGATCGCGGCGATGCAGTGCGATCAGGCGGAGGCGAACCGCCAGCTCCTGGGCGTGTTGCAGGCCCAAGCCGAGCGACGGACCCACGCCTGGGAACAGCTAGCGGCCCGGTCAGCGCCAGGACCGGCGTCCTTCACCGGTGTGGCCATGCACAAGATGACGCCGGCGGATGACGTACAGGCCTTTATGGACATGTTCGAGTCGATGGCGGAGGCATGTGTCTGGCCGGCGGCGGAGTGGGCGGTGTGACTCCTGCCTCTCCTGACAGGGGAGGCGCAGACAGCGGCTCTGGGGCTGCCTCCCGGGTCCAGACGACGGTACACGGATGTGAAAAGGGTCATTATGGACCGGCTGGGCCTGTCCCCAGAGGACCACAGGAGGATCTTCCGGGAGGCTAGGCTGGGGCCCGGGGACCGGCCATTCGCCTTCGCTCAGCGACTGAGGGACTCGGCGACCAGATGGCTGCAGCCGGAGAGCGCCGGAGGAGCGCCGGTGATGGTGGACAAGATCGTGGGGGAGCAGTTCACGGAGGGACTGCCGGCCAGGACAGCGGCATGGGTCCGCTGCCACCGTCCGGCGATGCTAGAGGCCGCCGTCACCCTTGCCGAGGACCACCTCGCGGTTCATCACAGTGGGCAAGGGGATGGCAGTCGGCCGCCAGATGCAGCCCGACCGATTCCTGCGCCGCGGACGAGGATCCAGCAACCGGGGGTGGCTCGGGCCCTGCCAGCTCCGCGGGCACTAACAACCCCCAGGTTCATTGATCCCACGGGTCCGGCCGGCCCCGGCACCCTTCCCAACCTGCAGGGGGTTCCTCAACCGCTGGGGCAGGAGTGTTGGAGGTGTGGTCAGCCCGGATACTGCCGGAGGGAATGTCCGTTAATGGAAGCGGGACAGACGGTTCGGGTTGCCGGCCCTCCAACATCCTCCCCCGGTCCAAGAGCGACGTATCGCGTTCCGGTAAGGATCCAGGGGGTTACACATCAGGCGATGGTGGATTCGGGCTGTATGCAGTCGCTGATCCACCAGAGCCTGGTTCGGCCCGGGGCATTGGTGGAGGCATCGTGGGTGAGAATTAAGTGTGTGCATAGGGATGTTCACGATTATCCAGTGGTGGCTGTAGAAATTAGATATGGGGGAAAAAAACATAAAGTGAAGGTTGCGGTTAGCTCCCGCCTTACGCACTCCCTAATCTTGGGGACAGATTGGCCTGGGTTTCATAAATTAATGGGGCAGTGTACGAGGGTGTGTTCACGACCGGCAGGGACATGCGGGTTGTGTGCTGTGCTCAGCGGTGACGCGAGGTTGTCCGACGCTGTCTCGGGACGATACTCTACGCTTTGCCTTTGACCAAGTGATAAGAATTGATGGTCAGCTGGTGCGCCCTGACGCAGCACAGTCATATCCACACTTTTCATTGATTAGGGACAGACTGTATAGAGCGAGTCGTGACACTCAAACAGGTCAAGAAAACACCCAGTTGTTGGTGCCGAAAAGCCGTCGGGAAATGATTTTCCATGCGGCTCGCTATAACCCGATGGCTGGCCACATGGGATATGATAAAACTCTGGACCGGATAATGGCCCGGTTTTACTGGCCGGGCATCCGGGGGGATGTGCGCCGTTGGTGTGCATCTTGCCCGGAGTGTCAGCTGGTAAACCAGCCGGCCATTCCGAGGGCGCCTTTGCATCCTCTACCCTTGATGGAGGTCCCATTCGAACGTATTGGCATGGACCTCATCGGGCCATTTCACCGGAGCGCACGCGGATATCGCTTTGTGTTAGTTCTGGTGGATTACGCAACACGATATCCTGAGGCAGTGCAGCATTTTGGCAAAGAGTGTTGCGCAGGCTCTGTTTCAGGTCATCTCCCAAGTCGGAATCCCGAAAGAGATTCTGACTGACCAGGGCACCTCGTTCATGTCACGAACACTGAGAGAACTTTATGGATTACTGGGCATTAAGTCTATTCGGACCAGTGTTTATCACCCACAGACTGACGGGCTTGTGGAGCGTCTGAATAAGACTTTAAAGTCCATGATTCGTAAATTTATACACGACGATGGACGTAATTGGGATAAATGGCTTGATCCTCTGTTGTTTGCAGTGCGGGAGGTCCCCCAGGCCTCAACGGGATTTTCTCCCTTTGAACTGCTGTTTGGCAGGAAACCACGAGGGGTGCTCGACCTGCTTAAGGAAAACTGGGAGGAAGGTCCGAGCTCCAGCAAAAGTGAAATTCAATACGTCATGGATCTGCGAGCAAAAGTCCACACCCTGGGTGTCACGGGAGAATTTGTTCCAGGCCCAGGAACGTCAACAACGGCTGTACAACAGAGGGGCCAAGCTGAGGCAGTTCACACCGGGAGAAAAGGTACTTGTATAGCTTCCTTCTTTCAGCTCAAAACTCCTCGCCAAGTGGCAAGGGCCCTTTGTGGTCACACGGCGAGTAGGGGACGTCGACTATGAGGTGGTGCGTTCTGACAGGGGCGGAGCTACACAGCTCTACCACCTCAACCTCTTAAAAGCATGGAGAGAGGCGGAGGCAGCCCAAGACAAAAAAAGAGGTGATGCGGTTTTTGGGGCTGGCGGGGTATTACAGATGGTTTATCCCAAGCTTTGCGGAACTGACCAGCCCCTTGACCGACCTGACCCGGAAAGGTGCCTCAGATCCGGTCCAGTGGACGGAGCAGTGCCAGCGGGCGGTTGAGAAGGTAAAACAGGCTCTCTGTGGGGAACCACTTCTCCACACCCGTAACTTCTCTCTCCCCTTTACTCTGCAGACTGATGTGTCGAACAGAGGGCTGGGGGCTGTTTTGTCCCAGGAGGTGCGGGGGGTGGACCGCCCTGTTGTGTACATCAGCCGGACGTTATCGGAGAGGGAGGCCAGGTACAGCACAGTGAGAAAGAGTGCCTGGCCATCCGGTGGGCGGTCAACTCCCTGCAGTACTACCTGCTGGGACGCTCATTTACCCTCTGTTCGGACCACGCTCCGCTCCAGTGGCTCCACCGCATGAAGGATGCCAACGCTCGGATCACTCGGTGGTATCTGGCGTTACAGCCTTTTAACTTCAAGGTGATCCATAGGCCGGGGGCGCAGATGACTGTGGCCGACTTCCTCGCCCGCTCTCAGGGGGGGGGGGGGGGGGGGGGGGGGGGAGTAGGTTAGGCCGGATGGCTCCCCGGCCTAAGTCGGGCGGTGGGGGTATGTGGTGGTGGGGTGTGGTTAGCTCAACTGCAGGGGGTAGAGAGTGGGAGGAGTGGTTCAGGGAACGGTGCTGGGAAGGTGTAATGAGCACAGCTGAGCTGGATGTGGACTGATGAGCTCTCCCCTATAAAGGGAGCAGGGAGAAGGAGGAAGAGGAGAAGCGGTTGCATGAAGACATTGGTGTATGGACCGGGCAAATAAAGGCATTTTACACCCGAACGTACGACTGAGCGTGTCATCTGTGTCCAGGAGAGACCCGGTAGCACCAACCTTGCTACAATGCTCCTCATAGGAAGTTCCTGAGGTTTGCCTTCAAGGGCACACTCTACTAGTATGTGGTGCTGCCGTTCGGGCTCAACTTAAGCCCTCGTGTGTTTGTCAAGTGCACGGAGGCAGCTAGTGCATCTCTCAGGAAGCAGGGCATACGCATAGCCACGTGTATAGATGACTGGCTTCTGGTTGCAAAGTCCCACCAGAAGGGACCCTTGAGGGCAGGACTGTTTCAGCCACATAAGTGCCCTGGAACTTCTGGCAGTATCCCTGGCACTGAGGCACTTTCTTCCCTTCATTAAGGGCTGTCATGTGCTGGTGAGATCAGACAACACGACTGTGGTGGCGTACATCAACCAATAAGGCGGACTGCCGTCCCCTGACTTGCACATACAAGCTCACAGACTGACTCTGTGAAGCAGTATGCATCTCTTGTCACTGAGAGCCACTCATGGTCTAGTGGTACAGAACAGTGGTGACCAATCAGATCTGAGCACGCTACGGTCGCCCCAGTGCGGATCTGTTCACCTCGAAGGAGAATGCTCAGTGTCCCATGTTTTTTCCCTGAGGGACCAGGATCCGGGGTGGCTGTGGGAGATGGGAGAGCGGGCTGCCCACTAATGGGAAGGTTGGCGGTTGAATTCCCGGCTTCTCCTGTCCACAAGCCTAAGTGTCCTTAGGCAAGACACTGAACCCCAAGTTGCTCTCAATGGCATGCCATTGGTGTGTGGAAGTGTGTGAATATGTGTGTGAATGTGTCGTAGCTCCTCATTTACCTCACTATTTGCATCTGTTCTTACTCCACCCCATAATGTGCCATATGCATTAAATTCGCCACATACCAACCACCTAGCCCTTAAATTACTGCTAATATATCCGACTCTGATCTTTTTCAAGGATTATACAAATTCATAATTATAAACTCACCTTCATTTGTCTAAATCTCCACAGTTACTATTCTTGTTCATTTCCTATCCTTACCTTTTTAAATGAAATATCTTTAATAAATGTAGCACATCCTCTGCCTGTATCACCGCCTCTATCACACCTGACACAAGCATGTCCAGCCAGTCTGAATTCCAAATTTGGTCTTAAACATGTTTCCTGTATATATATGACATCTGGTTTACTGGGTAAATCATCAATATATTGTTTGAATTCTTGTCCAATAGCCAACAAACTCCCAGCAGTCCATTGTTGTAGGTGGAGCATCGTGTATTAAAAACTTAAAGTGCCTGAACACTGAGATCATTTCTTACTTCATCCCATGTTAGTCTGCTGATATCTAAGCGATGGACTGCTGCTTTTACAATGATCTGTATTCTCTCTATTTTGGATTTGACCTCCATTGTAGCATTTACGACCCCTGCTATGAAAGTGAATAAGTGAGTAAGTTAACCATTATTTTACCATCATTTGTCTGGTCTGATACCGCTGTGTTTTTTTTGTTTTTTTGCTGCCCTGATTCTACCATCATTCCTCCACTCTGGCTCACTCTCTTTACTGCCTCTGGGAAGGTGATTTTATTTATTTATCTATCCCCTCAATACCTCACGACCATAGTAAGCCACACTGATCACAACCGTAGTTACGACACTTTGGCAGGCTGTGCCTACACTGATCGTACTCATTAGCTGTATTTCCGAACCTTTGGCTGTTGTAACACCTCATTAGCTTTGTAACATATTCTCTGACAGTATAACTCAGTTCAACAATTTGGACGTAAAAAAAAAACATTAAAAAAAAGGAAAGAAAGAAAAGAGAGATCACTCGTTTCCTCTTCGACTCTTCTTGTGACTCTTTTTTGAACTCCTCTCCGGAGACTTGGAGTGGCTGCGATGTCGGTGGCTCCTGAAGATACTTTCTTTGGCAGGTCTTACTCCTCAAAATACAGTACAACATAATCACTGCCTCTCCTCATTCCCTCTTGAGTTTCGTGTGACTGTCGGGCCCCTTTCAAAGTTAGGTTAGCCTTAATTTCCCCCATTGTGACTCCAACTTGCACCCCTCAAATCATTCCCTTACTCCACTTACTTCCTTTTTGGATATGGCTTGTGCTTAAAACTTTAAACCGCCCTATTTCTTTAATCCTGTTTCTCTGTTTTGCATTTCTACACACAGCCAACAGGATTCCATTTTTCACAATTCCTCCCCCAGAATCTCCACTACTCCTGATTTACTCCTGATTCGTGATAGTTGCAGCAAAATTGTTACCTCTTTTCTTCCTCCTTCTCGCACTACCTCAGTTAATCTCCATGCTGTTATCACTTTCTATTAAATCAGAGTCTCCCCACTCTGGTCCATTCACAGCACAGATTTGCCGATCTGCCATTGTTTTCTTCAGATCATTGGGTTTCCCATTCTTGAAAATTCTCCTCTTTTTTTGACCTCCAACTGACAAACCTGCCTTCGTGACAGGATGATTTGTCAGATTCCTTCGACTGTGTTATTGTGAAGTTCTAAACACTTATGAATACTGTACCTAAACAGACAAACCTTCCTCGCAAAGTGTCATGCAAGTTGAAGTAACACATCGTCACTGTTATGCTGTGTGAATGGAGGTGGGAGCACATCAACGATTGTTCCAGTATGGATCTGGGTTATTGGATACTCAAAGTAGTCACACATTTGTTGACCAGGAAAAGTTTGAAAAGCTGCAGGCAGTACCTCAGTCAGTAAAATTGAAACTTTCCACTACGATGGGAAAGGACATGAAGAGTCAAAGTTCCTCTTATAAACCTGCCTCCTGCCTGTGCGAGGGATTTCATTCCACTAGAACGTGCACACATTCCCACTTGCAAAACAACCCATAAGTAGAAACATCTGGCAAGCCATACCTCACCAACTGCCTTCACTAATGGACCGTAGGATAGGACTTCTGATTGGTTATGACTGCTCCAGAGCACTTGCACCAAGAAAGGTCTTCACTGGAGGTGATTATGGGATTATTTTGCCATTGAGACAGACCTAGGCTAGAGCATATAGGAAGCATATCACAGTGAGCATACTCGAGGAGGTAACCAGTCTGTGTCATTGCATATCTGTCAGAGAGCTTCCACCTGCATACCAGCAGCTGGTATGAGGTTAGGTTAGGTTAGGTTAGGTTAGGTTAGGTTAGGTTAGGTAGTTACTTTATTAATCCCCGAGGGGAAATTTTTTTGCTACAGCAGCATACAGAAGCAATAAGATAATAAATAGAGTGCTCGAGTCCAATTTTACGGACACCAAACCGAGATAAAATTGTCTTTCTCATGAAGATATTCAGTTCCTGCAAGTCTTAAAGGGTCGAATCAAACAGACCAAGTGAGGCCACCTTGAAATGTGCCTTCCCTTCGAAGCACATCCTCACCTCCCAAACATAAAAGACTGGCTTTAGTCTTGCTGAGGCATCTAAGAAAGACACTGGACAAAGATCGTAAATTCAAGAATGATTATGTGTAACCTATGAAAGGCGTTTTTAAAGATGGGAATGCGTAGAGAGCAGACGAGAGTCAGGGTATGCATCGTATATTCCACATCATGGGGTTTATCACTCCAGGAAACCAGAAGATCAGGGGAGTTTTTGATTGATCTGTGAAGTTTGAAGGCACTGCTTTCAATGACCATCTGCCTAAAGGGCCCATTGTTACAAGTTTCTGTGGTGGGAAAATGGAGATAAAGACTCAGAACCAAGGGAGTATCGCATGAAGGTTCACCTGCTTGGAGCTACATCATCTCCAGGCTCAACCAATTGTGGCATGAAGCATCTCACCAGCCAAAATGAGGAAGAATATCCCTTTGCAGCCAGCTTTATCAGAAAACATTTTTATCTCGGTGATGGCCTCATAAGCCTGAAATCTGCTGATGCTGCAACAGAGCTGGTAAAAGAAGCTCAAGATGTGCAATCAAGAGGTACTGAAGTCTATTTGTGTCACTCAATGTGCTAATGGGATGAAGAATGTGAAACTAAGCCGTGATAAGAATGTGCTATGAGACACAAGGTACAATGGGTAACATGAGTTGGGGAGAAACTGGAAAATGTGTCATGCTTACAGTCTCCTAAAAATCATGCTTATGTGGCTCGTTGGTCTAGGAGTATGCTCTCGCTTTGGGTGCGAGAGGTCCCGGGTTCAAATCCCAGATGAACCCACTGGGATTTGAATGATGTGTACCCTTTAAATAATGTGGTACGAAAACATTTATTGTTTACTCCCATTCCTGCTAAAATGTGAATGGGAAAGTTGCATTGTTTAAGGCTAAGCAATCTGAAAGCAATGGATTTAGGTAAAGTCTTGCAGCTACTAATTATGTAAAATGAATCCAAGTCGTTAAAGTAACGGTTGCACACTTTAATCCTCTCCAGTATCTAACAACTTTCTACGACCATCTAATCAATCTAATATATAGATAGATAGATAGATAGATAGATAGATAGATAGATAGATAGATAGATAGATAGATAGATAGATAGATAGATAGATAGATAGATAGATAGATAGATAGATAGATAGATAGATCGATAGAAAGGTGCACATAATAAGAAAAAATTACAAATACGTATACAATAAATAAGATAGATACAAATAACTTTTTAGAAAAGTAAGACTAATGAATAAATACACACACACTCACACACACAAACTATATACACAAAAATAAATAAATACAACTTGGGATGAAAAAAACCTTTCAACTTTCAACTTTCTTTCTCCTTATCTATACAAAACGTTCAAAAATATCCCAGGCTACAGATTTATTTTCACAAAAGAGCACATTCATCTAAAGAGTGAAAACATAGAGATGTGTTTCGTAACGTTAACTTAATGCGAATGTTTCCTTTGGTGGAAATCTCCAGAAGATCATCTTCACCATGATCACATCCCATCATGTGTTGTTTGGACGAGACGAATCTGTGTTCAACCACGAGATGGCGACATTGCAACAAACGGATTTACACCGCCAGTTAAATCCCAGGAGAAGAAGCAGTGCAGTAGCTGTGGAAGAGGGGGAAGAACATAAACTATATTAAAGGGAAAGTACAAGAGGCTGTGAATGAAGTAGAAAGATGGTCTTATTCATGGATTCAAGTTTTCTGTGGGAAAAACTAAAACAATGTGGTTTACTAGAAAGAGAGGAGTTGATGCTCAGATAAAGATGTACGGACAAAAGATTGAACAAGTGGAAGTTTGTAGGTTTCTAGGTGTGTGGTTCGATGAGAAGTTAACATGGAATGAGCAGATTCAGAGGATAGTTATGAATATTTTAAATGTGATGAGGTGTCTAACAGGGTCAGAATGGGGAGCCAGTTGCTCTGATGAGATCAGTTCTCGATTATTGTATATATTATATTATTATATATTTGGATCAGCTGCAAAAACTTCATTAAAGAAGCTGGAAGTGGTGAATCCCAAACTCTGAGACTCTGTTGTGGTGCTTTTAGAACAAGTCCTGTGTCTTCAGGTGGAGGAGGGTGAGACGCCGCTGCATTTGAGACAAGCTCTTAACTTTGAACTACTGGACCAGTCTTCAAGGACATTCTGGAGACGAGCGTCCAACACAAAGGTGCTTCTGCCATGTTGGGAGAGTGAAAGGGTCAAACAGGACTGCTTTGCATGGAGCAGTGGAAAATATGCAAGAGAGATGACATTAGATCAGATAACATTCACTTCTACAGTACCGCTATCAGCAACACCACCTTGGTTATTTCCCTCGGTGTCAGCTGATCATTATTTTCTGAACAAAACCCAAGTACTTAAAGATGTTGGTAATATTGCAGGAGTGGTGGAGGACAGACTACAGACAACATATCAATCATTTACCCCGGTACACACAGATGGATCTAAAGATCCTAACACAGGGGGAACCGGTTTAGCGGCCACCATAGCAACCTTGCAATATGAAGTCAAAAGGAGAACATCAGACCATCTGTCTGTTTATACAGTGGAGACGTCGGCCATTTTAACAGCACTGCAGCGGGTGGAGGAGGTTCAGATCAGAAAGGTCATCATCTGTTCAGATTCCAGTTCAGCATTATTGTCATTACAATCATTCACATCTCACAGCAGGCAGGATTTAATCAATGAAATACACAAAACTCTGTTCAGACTTAAACATTGAGTATTGTTGTTTCATTCATGTGGGTGGCGGCACACAGAGGGTCAAAGGTCAAATGAAACAGCAGATAAATTAGCAAAGCAAGCTTTGAAATGTCAGAACAAGACAGACATTTTATTCAGCAAAACAGAAGCTGAATCAAGAATCAAAAGAAACATGATTCAGGGATGGCAGCACAGTTGGGACGCAGGAGACACAGGAAGACATCGTTATGTTATTCAGAAAGAAGTTGGCGAAGGGAGGACATCCAGAAGAAAACACATGAACCAGACTGAGGATTGGACACACAAGGCTGAACAAAACAATGACACGAATAAATAAACACCAACAGGACGATGTGAGTTCTGAAAAACAGCAGAAACTGTAGATCACATCATTTGTCATTGCCAGAAATTCCCAATGGAGCGAGACCGGTTGAAGAGGAGGCTGGCAGGAGAGGAAGTAGAGTTAAAGGATGCATTGACCTTGGGGGCAGGAAAGGTCCTCCAATACCTGAAAGAAACAGGATTAGTAAAAAGATTTAGAGCATCGGATCCTTTTATTTATTTATTTTGTAAAGGGGGAGGTGACTCTGGTCCACACTCCAATGCAGCAGGTGGCGGTAATGCACCTTTCGTTGGATGCCATCCGCCATAAAACTTAGAAGAAGAAGCAGTGCAGGAGCCGCTGGGTGGACCGGGCCACTCTCCTCTGCTGTCTGCCGCACCATGTCGTCCGCGGAGCGTGCTGACCTGGGCCGGGTGCTGTGCATCATAACCGGGGCCTCCAGAGGCTTCGGCCGGACTGTAGCCTTGGAGATGTCTCGGCTTGTGAAACCGGGCTCGGTGCTCGTCCTGGCGGCCCGCTCCGGCGACGACCTGCGGGCGCTGCAAGCGGAGCTGGCCGAGTCGGAGGCAGGTAGAGCCGGCGTGAAGGTGGAGAGTGTGGCGGCAGATGTGGGTCAGACGGAAGGACTGGAGAAGGTCGTCAGAACATCCACAGAGGCTTTCTCCGGAGATATGGATCACCTGGTTCTGGTCAACAACGCTGGTAAGATGAAAAGTGGAAACTTGGTGGAGCTTTTCAGCTTTTCAGTCTGTCTGGTGGTGAAGTCTCACTGATTACATGGAGCTACTTGATCTCGGGTCCTTGTACTTCTGTTTCACTCGACTTCATATTAGAATTAAAAGAAAAACAGTGTCAAATATTTTGAAGTAAGTTACTGTACAAAGGTCAAAGTCTGAGGCGGCAACTTCAACTCTACTTTTTGTATTTACATTCATCTGACATGTACTTTGGAGATTTAGATTCACATGCAAAACCTGCGATTATCTCATAACAAGTGATGCATTTAACAAAAGTAACCCATATAACATAACAGTTAAATATACAGAGGATGATCTGTGTTCACGTTCAACTTAAATTATCATGTAAATCACCAATATATCAGTTTATATCACGATATAATGTAGGTGAGCAGACCTGTGCTTCTCGAATAACATAAATTGAAATATACAGAGAAAAGAAATACAAGACAATAGTTGTCACATTTATATATTAAATATTAGGACTTTTAGGGCTACAGGTGTTATTTTAAGAATTCTCACATTCAACTTACCAGAAGTTCTGTTGTCAAACACTTCAATAATTTAGTCAGTCCAATGTTAATGAATTCTATTATATGCTGTTTCTATTATCTGAATCTATTCTGATTGTTCCCATCAACCTCCAACATTTATTTACATAACTTCAAAAATCTTTCCAATTCAACAAAAATTAAAAGTATCTTTTAAAAAATGATTTTGTTGATCCAACATCTAAAACAAGCAGCTCTTAAATCAGGTGAGAGCCGGGCATTTCCCATCATGCCTTGAGGCCCTGCAGCAGGTGGAGATCAACTGCAGCCACATTAATGTCAGCAGGTTATTGTTGCCTACGTTGCGTAACATCAGAGCAGGTCAGGGTTCAAAGTCAGGTAGAAATCACGCATTGAGCCCATCGCCAACGATCAGTTGTGTGCAGGCCATTTTTGCTAAGAACAAAGGCAAATTGGCAGGTAAAACTACACAGCTGGGAACAGGTGAGGTGGGTGTGGCAGTCAGGTGACTGGGAACCAAACAAACAACCGTGACATCACCCACTGTGTTTGTGAGCTGTCGTTCCGAAGCCTCCAGTTCTGTGTTTTGGCCGTCGCCAATCTTTTGGAGCCAGAAGTGACCATATTTGGACGAGCTGTGATGGAGCAAGCAGTGGACCTGAATCAATCTGATTAGGAACCATACGACACTAAGCTCCGCCCACCAATAGCAGAAACCTGAGTGCACCAAAGGCCTATTATCAAACAGACATGCCTTCCAAAAGTACAGCTTTTAAGCCTAATGTCTAATTAATTATGGGAACATTTTCAGATAGACAACCACAAAACTAATAAGAGGGAGTGACTTTAGCTAATGACACCATAATGACTTGTGGAAAAAAATGATTGACTTTGTATTTGATGAGAGAAGTTGAATGGGAGTCTATGGAGCTGGAGGCTTTTTGAAGCCAACCTCTAGTGGCACTCCGTGGTATTGCAGCGTAAGGCACTTCTGCAATGGCCATATTTGCCAATAGATCAGACCGGCATTTCATCATCCAGGGCGTGTTTTCACCTTTCTGGGGGAAAACAATCACATATACTGCAAATAATGGCAACAGAGAATCGGAGGAAGTTGAGACTTTTATCCCAATTTCTGGTTTAAACTAACTGGTTTCAAAAATAACACTATGCCGAAGAGTTTGCTGTGTAGTTAGTTACATCAACAATGATGTGAAAAACTTCTATCTCTGATTTAGTTTTTCCTGTCATGTTCTAAAAATAGATCCTGAGAGAAGGTGGCAGTCTATACCCAGGAAGACAACGGGATGTTGTGGGTTATAAAGTAGCTGTCAGTTGTCAGAGCACAGTGCTATCGCTTGTTAGCATACTATTTGTAGAAAAGGACTGAAACGTGAAATGTTTGTAAAGTAGAAGTCGGCGTTGAACACCTCTGGCCACTGAGTAGGGTTATAGCACCAGCTTGATGCCAGCTGGGAGACTGAAGGGACTAAGGAGGGATCCAATTAAACTTTTACATTTTTTTATGTATCTAGTGTGTAGAGTGGAAATACTTCTACTTGACATGGTCATTTATAAACTAATTTAACTCTGGTGATGGTGGTGATGATGGTGATGGTGGTGTGTTGGTGATGGTGGTGGTGATGGTGGTGTGTTGATGATGGTGGTGATGGTGGTGTGTTGATGATGATGATGATGGTGGTGATGGTGATGATGATGATGGTGGTGAGGATGGTGATGGTGTTGATGGTGGTGATGGTGAGGATGGTGATGATGAGGATGTGATGATGATGGTGGTGGTGATGATGGTGGTGGTGATGGTGGTGATGTGATGGTGGTGATGATGATGGTGGTGATGGTGATGTGATGATGATGATGATGGTGATGATGATGGTGGTGATGATGATGATGGTGATGTGATGATGATGATGATGATGGTGGTGATGGTGATGTGATGATGATGATGATGGTGATGGTGATGTGATGATGATGATGATGATGGTGATGATGATGGTGGTGATGATGATGATGGTGATGATGAGGATGGTGATGATGTTGATGGTGGTGATGGTGAGGATGTTGATGATGAGGATGTGATGATGATGGTGAGGATGATGGTGGTGGTGATGATGGTGGTGGTGATGGTGGTGATGATGATGATGGTGATGATGATGATGGTGATGTGATGATGATGATGATGATGGTGGTGATGGTGATGTGATGATGATGATGATGATGGTGATGATGATGGTGGTGATGATGATGATGGTGATGTGATGATGATGATGATGATGGTGGTGATGGTGATGTGATGATGATGATGATGGTGATGGTGTTGATGGTGGTGATGGTGAGGATGGTGATGATGAGGATGTGATGATGATGGTGAGGATGATGGTGGTGGTGGTGATGATGGTGGTGGTGATGGTGGTGATGATGATGATGGTGATGATGATGGTGGTGATGATGATGATGGTGATGTGATGATGATGATGATGGTGATGGTGTTGATGGTGGTGATGGTGAGGATGGTGATGATGAGGATGTGATGATGATGGTGAGGATGATGGTGGTGGTGGTGATGATGGTGGTGGTGATGGTGGTGATGTGATGGTGGTGATGATGATGATGGTGATGTGATGATGATGATGATGATGGTGGTGATGGTGGTGATGATGATGATGATGATGGTGGTGATGATGGTGATGTGATGATGATGATGATGATGGTGGTGATGGTGATGTGATGATGATGATGATGGTGATGATGATGGTGGTGGTGATGATGATGGTGGTGATGGTGGTGATGATGATGATGATGGTGGTGATGATGATGGTGGTGGTGGTGATGGTGGTGATGATGGTGGTGGTGATGATGATGATGATGATGATGGTGATGATGGTGATGGTGATGATGATGGTGATGATGATGATGAAGGTGGTGATGTGATGATGGTGATGGTGATGTGATGGTGGTGGTGGTGATGTGATGATGTTGATGATGATGGTAGTGGTGATAATGATGATGTGATGATGGTGGTGGTGATGATGATGGTTTTGATGATGATGGTGGTGGTAAAGGTGATGATGATGGTGATGGTGATGATGATGATGATGGTGATGATGGTGATGGTGATGACAGCACAGTGTGATTTATTCTAACCTCTGCGACGTCACCCAAAGGATTCCTGATGACCAGTTTTGAGTCCCGTGTTCAGCCGGCTCAGGCCATCATCAGTGGCAGTGGTTGACTCAGTCTTACTCCCAGCTAATCCAACAATGGTGGTATGTGGATGGAGCTGAGAAAGGCCTAACTAAGCTTGATTGTTGTCATGATACCCACCTGTAACAATGCAACCCTACTCTTAGTTATGCATAACTTTAAGCCTAAATAGGTTTAAACTGGTGAGTTATATAAATTCAGCCAGCAGACAGTTTATCTCATGAGTGAGGCCAAAACTTTTTTTTTTTTTTTTTTTTACCAGGCTGTAAACATAATTATTGGTTACCATTGGGGTCTGTGAGGATTAACCCAACTTTAAGAACCAGCCTCTAGTGGCCATTCAAAGAATTAACCGTTTTTGGCATTTTTGCATTGGCTTCATTTTTCAGCCATGAAGGTTGAACCAGACTGACATGGTCAATGTCTCTGTAAAAATGATGGTGTTTAGTTTTCATAAATGTTATTGTGAAATGAAGTCAATCAAACAAATAAGATGCAGTTCACTAGTTCACCTTTGAGATGGGTATGGAGATCTTGGAGAGATACCATGAACAGATACCACTAGACGTGAGATCATATCTCTTTTTTTCAAATTTAGGTAAATCAACCTTTTAAAGCTTTTCTTTTCTGGATATATCCACATTTTTGAACATGCTTATCTGCAGATGTTGCTCTTATCATGAATCGTGGTTTGATTACATCTTCTTTTCTTTTCCTTCCAGCCTCTCTGGGTGATGTGTCCCGCTATGCTAAAAGCTTCACCAACATGGCCGAGGTGGACTCTTACTTGTCCCTGAACGTCAGCTCCTCCCTGTGCCTCACCGCCAGGGTGTTGCAGGCTTTTCCACAGCATCCAGGTCTGCGGCGTACCGTAGTCAACGTCACCTCGCTGTGTGCACTGCAGCCTTTCCGGTCCTGGGTGCTGTACTGCACCGGCAAGGCCGCCCGGGAGATGATGTTCAGAGTGCTGGCGGAAGAGGAGCCGGACCTCCGGGTCCTCAACTACGCTCCAGGTGGGGAGGAAGTGTTGCTGCTTTTTACCTTCAAGTCCATCCTGAAAGGCACATACTTAGTCTGAGTTTGGAGGAACTGAAAGAGTTAATCCTGAAGGAGTCGTGTGTAGGATTTAGTGGCATCTAGTGGTGAAGTTGCACATGGCAACTAAAGAAATATCCTTTGCCTCACGTGCTTATAACGTGCTTATTCTCATAGTTTAAGAGAATCTAAGGTGGCCGTGAAACTCGCCAAAAATGTAAAAAGGCCGTCTGTATAGCAGTATTTGGTTTGTCCTTTCTGGGCTACTGTAGAAACATTGCATTGCAACATGGCACACTGCGTGCAAGACGAAGACGGTCATTCTAAGGTAACGACCACAAGAGGTCATTATACACTGATGAAAACAAACAGTAACTGAATATTATATTTCATTTATGCCAGTTGACCGTCACATAAATCCTTCACATTGAGCCTGTAAAGCTGCTGCCACCTTTTTTAAATTACAACAGCATAAAACAAAATAAAGGGAATATGCTTTAAGAAAATGCTTTCGAAGCTGTATATATATATATACATACACCTATCTATAAAAGACCTATAGAAGTCTATAGAAGACCTATAGAAGTATATATATATATGTATATATATATATATATATAGGTATATTAACAAAACACTAATTAAAGTAGTTCAAATTATAAAGCAGTTATAAATCATTTTAATCAATCAAAAATAAAATAAGCAACAAAATATAAACAATTCCGTAATTGACTTTAATTACAAAATAGACATGAATAAAAAGTTCAAATAGATTCATCAAAAAAATACATGAAACAAGTACTTTCTCGTAACTCAATATTTATTTTGGCAATAAAAAAAAAAGAATAACATACTTGTATCTGCAGTGATTTCCACTCCAGAATAGTGTGTTTTTAATGCAGTGCTGCCGGAGGGCCCGAACATCACCACCATCCAATCTTGGTTTTTGGCCTCGTCCATTGCGTTCAGAGATTTCTCCAGATTCTCTGAATCCTTGACGCATATCCTCTCGACACGACTTTAATCCAGACATGTATTTTTCCCCTGTTCTCTATATTGATCCAGGTCCTCTGGACACAGCCATGCAGGTGGAGGCCAGATCCAAAACAGCTGATTCCAGCATCAGGAAGTCTTTCTTAGACATGTTTGCTCAGGGCCAGTTGCTCACCTGTGAGGCCTCTTGTGCCAAACTGATGAAGCTGCTGTTGGAAGACAATTACGCATCGGGAGCTCACGTGGACTTCTACGACTTGTAGATACAGCATGAAAACTGCAGCCATTTAGCTTTGGGACAGATTATTTATGTCCTTGCTCTTATAGGGAAACTAATGAATACATTTTAAGAGTTAGCTCAAACTACACTGTGAATCATGCAGAATGTAGGTTGTGGCCTTCAATTGATAAACCGAGTCGTCCAGCTGACCAACAGAAAGGCATCAAACTGGAGTTCATCAAATTTACATTTCAAACATTCCAGATCAGAAGTTCACTTGCTGTTTGGTCCGAAGATCTGCAGTTAGTAACGTCAGTGCGGGAAGAGGTGGAGAAAAGAGAGGAGAGTAGGAGGCCTACAACATTCACCAAAAAGCCCCCCAGCTCATTAACACGTGACCACCATGAATAATAATACATTTTCTGAGATATCAAAACAGAAAGTTTCAACATTTAGATTAAAAAACCAAAACTGTAAATAAAAACACAAACAAAGCCTCCTTAGATATCTGTTTACTGAAAGGTCAGTACAGGTGTAAGTTCAACTGCTAATGTTAAGCTCTATGCTAGAGTCCAGAATAGAGATTTTTGCCATGTTATCATTATTTTTGAACTCTCAACAAGGGAGCAATAGCTTCCACAGTCAGGAGACAGGAGCTGATACTAAAAGTCAGTTTCTTTTAAATCCAGGGTTTCAGCTGATGATCGGTGCCATATTTTCCTTTTGGAACGAGGACCTTCCAAATATGTTTTGGGTGTTGCTTTAACACAGATATACACACACGTATATCTTGGTACCCTCAACAACAGTTTGCTCTGGCAGATTTGGACCAAACTGCCTGTCGACAGGTGCAGAAGTCTTACTGAGAGCTGCACAAGTCACTTGTTTGCAATGATAGCCGTTGAAGGTTGTGCAACAAAATATTGAACGGTCCCATTGATTTTGTCTTCACCCTTTTTCAGTTGTTTTATAATTTGAAATATTCTGTTCAATCCAAAATAAAAATAAAAGCCTGATTTTTTTATGTGATTTTAATTAACAATCATGGAAGCCATTTAACCCATGTTAGTTTCAAATTATTCAAGCTAAAAATTGTGAGTTTTTCTTTTTTTCTTTGGAAGACCAACAAATTCATTCATGACTATTAAACTGTCTTCAAAACTTTATGCAATTTTTGCTACTGTTTTGCTTTAGCACTTTGTCACATCCTTAGCCGTTACTGTATCTGTGTGGTTATTGGTTGATTTCAATGTCATACCAACCCTCACTCAGAGATGATATTTTTTTAATTGAATATTGTCAATCCTCTCTTCTAACTGTCAGCTCGGATGATGACGAGTTGATAATGTCCTTTATTGTTCTTGTTGTCACAATTCACAGTCTCGATCTTACTAAATCTTACTCTGGTGTTTAAGGTGCCTTACTTGTGAAATCTGTATTTTTATGTTAATGACATACTGTCTTTTAGTCATAGTTACTTTGTGAACAGTGATTAATGCTGCAGTGCTTTACAGTATGGAAAAATGTTTGACATATTTTTCACAGTCAAATGTCTTTTTTTTTTTATTATATGAATGTGAAATGGGAATTATGGCTTTGTCAATGCTAAATCATGTTTGTGAACTTAATATTGTATGCCTATATTTGACAACTAAATAAACTATAAAAGGGTCCTTTTTGTAATTGTTACATTGTCTATTTTTTATCCTTTTTTCATATCTGCCATTGAAGCCCATGATTCTAGGCTGAATGTCTCATAAACATACTGCCGTATGTCTAAAAGTTATAATAAAACCCTGTTCCCAAAAAAGAGAAGGTTTATTTTTTTATGGAAAAATATCTGCTCATTTTGAATTTGATGCCAGCAACACGTTTTTAAAAAGTTGGGACGGGGCCAACAAAAGACTGGAAAAGTTGTGAAAGCTCAAAAAACAAAAAACAAAAAACTGGTGGAACATTTGACAACAAATCAGGTTACCATGGCAACAGATCAGTAACATGATTGGGTATAAAAAGATGATTTCAGAGAGAGGGAGTCTCAGCAGTGAAGACAGTGGAGACACATGAATGTACAGCTCAGACAATAAGGATTTGAACAGTTACACAATTATTTTTGTTGAGGCTCAGCACATTTAAATTTTGAAATTTAATTTTTTACTGTCTTCAAAAAAATTGAGATATACAGACCTCTGAAAATGTTAAATGTTACAGTCAGTGTTTCTTGGGCTTCTTTGTGTGTTAAGATTGTTTTTGATTTGAATTTGAACGTGCTGAGCGCAAGCATGAGAACATTTTATGAAAAGACATCCCCTGATATGGGCTGGAGACGCCTCTGACCTGACAGTGGGGACAAAAGGTCAAGGGTCACCAAAATTGTTAGTCTTGACGAGCAGTTTGGATGTTTGACAGATCTTGATTACAAAAACCAATCCTGATGACATCTGATCAAAAATGCAGATCATTAATAGTTACTGACTGAAAGTGAAAATGCTGTACGAGAGGCTGCCACTGAATCTGTTTTCTGTCATGTGCCTCTGACAGACAGTCACAGCTGCCTCCGACCAAAATACCGCGAGGAGCAAGCAACCCAAACATGGGACGACACCCACCACGACCTCTCCTTTCCCCCAGCCCTCCACATCTCCCGTTGCTCACCTCCATATTCCCCACTCTGGGGAGGAGGTACAACCCCTTAAGGGTCCCAATTTATTTTTGGGCCCTAAGCAGGGGAGGGGCTTAGCAGAGACAAGAGCGGACCAGTGCTCCTGAATGTTATAGTGAGAGCGTCTCGGCCTGTCCCACCCTATACACCCTCCTCCTCTGTCTCCTCTGGGTTTTGTCTGGTCGGTACAATGACTGTGGGGAACATGGAGAGCGTGGAGCTGTTTGATGCTGGGGAGAAAGGTCGCGGCCTGAGGGCCACCAAAGAGCTCAGCACCGGGGAGGTGGTGTTCGCCGAGCCCAGCTTCTCCGCTGTGGTCTTCGACAGGTACGAGACTCCCGTCTGATGTGGTTTTTAGATGAGGTGGACTGATCTGTTTTTTTTTAACAATAAGCATGTCTTTACATACGTGCAGGTTTGTTGTGGACGGTATTCTTTGCATCCCCAAGTTCTCATAACACCAGCAGTGAGAAGGCTGTCAAGGTGTAATGTGAACTTGAGCATGACGTGATTTTGGATTCAGTTTTCAAAAGCAAGGAGTCTCTATACCAAAGGACCCTTAGACATCACTCTCACATACAGTGTTGCTTATATGCTACATATTACTTGAAACATTATGATGTTACAGTTGCTGAAGGTTTATGTTATATATTTAAACTATAACTGTTTTACATGTGGCACAAAAAGCAGGTTTTATGGCAGTTTGTTGTGAATCTGACTGCTGATTCTCTGTGTAGTTTGGACTCAGGAAGCAGACCTGTTGCAGATACTGAGACAGGATGGATGAGGTTTACTTTGCTGGTCTCAACTGGAACAGACACTTTAAGAATAAAGCTGCAGCTGTGTGACGTTTCACGTTTTAACACACAGTAGATGTTAAAGTTTAGATTCAAAACTACAGCAGGATTTCTGACTTGATTTGTGGTCTCTAATAGTAGAAATGTAAAAGGAACACTGATTTGTCATTGTTTTTTTGAAACCAAGGCTTAAAGAGTCAAATGATACAATGCTCTTGTCGGTGCATGAAGTATGAAGCTGTAGTCAAGTCAATTGTATTTCTATTTCTGTAGCGCCAAATCACAACTCAGGTTATTTCATGGCATTTAACACAGGAAAGTCCTTCCAGCAGAACTTTACAATATTATACAGAGAAACACGAGCGAGGGAACTAGATGGAGAGGCAACAGACAATAAGCAGAAAATGAAGTTAATGAGATGTAATGGTGAGATATGAGTTATAGAGAGTGAAAGAATGAGAGGAAAGAAGCCCAGTGCATCATGGGAGGTCCCTCAGCAGCCTCGGTCTATAACAGCAGAACTGCAGGATGGTTCAGGTCCACCTGAACAGCTCAACTATAAACTTTATCAAAAAGGAAAGTTTTGAGTGGAACCTTAAAGCTTGAGAGGGTTTCTGCTCCTGAACACAAACTGGGAGCCGGATCCTCAGGAGAGGAGCCTGAACTTCTACTAATCAGCCGGCTGTTAACTTTACAAAGCTTAAAAATGTTGGCAGCTCTCCTGTCTCCAAACTCCAAGAGTACACAAACAGAGG
The DNA here is from genome assembly GCF_022577435.1 of Embiotoca jacksoni. NCBI lineage: Eukaryota > Metazoa > Chordata > Actinopteri > Embiotocidae > Embiotoca > Embiotoca jacksoni. Next base: position 280,636 of record NW_027185395.1, read on the forward strand.
TGTAAAAATGTTTTGCTTGGAGACTTACATGGAGCTAAATGCTGTTTCTCTGCTCCCAGTTTTTACACTAAGCTGAGCTACTTCAGGCTCTAACTCCATATTTAAAACTAAAGAAAAGACAATCTTCTTAACTGCTTTTCTTCTTTTACTGACAATCCAATCAGCTCCATTGATTCCCTTTAAAACTGCTGTGGCGCAGCGTGTTGTCAGTTTTCTCATGACTGGAGGAGCAGACGAGCACAATTGACATACTCGGGAAGAGGTAACTAATATTATAAATGTGTCTTCCCTTGGTATTATAAGAATTCAGTTCAATGATGTAAATAGAAGAGTCAAACAAAAACTGGCATCTTATAAACACTGTCAACAATGACTGAAATGCCAAAGTGAACAGAGACCACTCATCCAGTGTTGTGAAATCAGCTGCTGGAACGAAGAAGAAGTAGGTTACCCACTACTTATTAACAACACTGATAAAGAGCAACGTGTTTGGTGGAGTTTTGAACTCATCAGGAGCGCTGAGAAGCTTATTTACTGTCCAATCATTAATTAAATGGCCTCAGCTGCTGTGTGTGAGTTGCATCACAGTTCGTGGTCTCGTACGGACGCTTCAATCACTAAACCAGATGAGGAGCTGAAAAGGCTTTTAGGTTAGGTTAGGTTAGGTAGTTACTTTATTAATCCCCAAGGGGACATTTTTTCGCTACAGCAGCATACAGAAGCAATAAGATGATAATAGAATAATAGAAAAGCAATAAAATAGCAGTAAAAATATTAAATATAAATATAAAATATAAAATGCACAGTATATACAGTACAGTATATACAGTATCTATATATATTATATACAAACAACCAAGAAACACAGTCAACAGTATTATTGTTATGTGATATTATTTTGCCAGAGGTGAGTTATTGTACAGTCTAATTGCGGTCGGCAGGAATGATCTCCTGTATCTGGAATGATCTCCTGTATCTGGAATGATCTCCTGTATCTGGAATGATCTCCTGTATCTGGAATGATCTCCTGTCTCAGGAATGATCTCCTGTATCTGGAATGATCTCCTGTATCAGGAATGATCTCCTGTATCTGGAATGATCTCCTGTATCTGGAATGATCTCCTGTCTCAGGAATGATCTCCTGTATCAGGAATGATCTCCTGTCTCAGGAATGATCTCCTGTATCTGGAATGATCTCCTGTATCAGGAATGATCTCCTGTCTCAGGAATGATCTCCTGTATCAGGAATGATCTCCTGTATCAGGAATGATCTCCTGTATCAGGAATGATCTCCTGTATCTGTCCTTGTGACAGCGGAACTGGAGGAATCTTCCCTGTCCCTGCAGCAGGTGGTGGAGAGGGTGGTCAGGATTATCCAATATGGATAATAGTTTGTTCAGCGTCCTCCTCTCCACCACCTTTTCCAGGCTGTCCAGTTTGTAGCCGATGATGGAGCCGGCCTTCTTAACCAGTTTGTTAAGTTTGTTGGTGTCACCGGCTCCAATGCTGCTCCCCCAGCAGACCCCAGCGAAGTACAATGCACTGGCCACAACAGATGGTAGAACATCTACAACATCTCGCTGCACACATTGAAGGATCGAAGTTTCCTCAAGAAAAAGAGTCGACTCATCACCTTCTTGTAGACAACGTTGATGTTGGTCTTCCAGTTCAGTCTGTTGTCATGGAGACACCAGGTACTTGTACTCCTCCACCATGTCCACCTCCTCTCCCAGAACTCAGCGGTTGTGGAGCCGTCGTCTTCCTCCTGAAGTCGACCACCATCTCTCTGGTCTTGGCCACGTTCAGGAGCAGCTGATTTCTTCCCGCCCACTCCACAAAGTCCTCCACTACTGCCCTGTACTCGTCCTCCCGTCCATCCCTTATACACCGTCCACTGACTCCTCCTCCCGTCCATCACTTATACACCGTCCACTGCAGAGTCATCAGAGAACTTCTGCAGATGTCTTGACTCTGAGTTGTTCTGGAAGTCAGTGGTGTAGAAGGTGAACAGGAAGGAGACAGAACAGTTCCCTGAGGAGCTCCAGTACCACCGACCACCGTATCAGACAGCACACTGCCCAGACGGACAAACTGTGGTCTGCCTGTCAGGTAGTCAGTGATCCAGGAGACGGTGGACGCGTCCACCCCCACCACCCGCAGCTTCTCACTCAGCAGCAGTGGTTGGATGGTGTTAAATGCACTGGAGAAATCAAAGTGATTCTCACAGATTCACCGTTTCCATCCAGGTGAGACTGAGCTCGTTGCAGCAGGTAGATGATGGCATCGTCCACTCCCACATGAGGCTGGTACGCAAATTGCAGAGGGTCCAGAGAAGATTTCACCAGCGGCCTGAGGTGGGCCAAGACCAGCCTCTCCAGAACCTTCATCACATGAGATGTGAGGGCAACCGGTCGGTAGTCGTTGAGGCCAGATGGAGTCGTCTTCTTGGGGGCAGGAACCAGGCAGGATGTCTTCCACAGCACCGGGACATCCTCCTGCTTCAGGTTCAGGTTGAAGAGGTGTTGTAGGACCTCAGCCAGCTGGACGGCGCAGGTCTTCAGGACCCCGGGGCTGATGCCGTCAGGTCCTGCAGCCTTGCGCTGGTGGATTCTCTCCAGCTGTCTCCTAACCTGGCCAGTAGTCACAGAGTGTGTGGGGGGGGTCAAGGTGTCGATGGAGGAAGAGCCCTTTGAGGTTGAGGGCTCTATGCAGTTCACCAGGGGGGGCAGAGGGGGGAGGGGAGGAGGCAGCAGAGGTGTTTGGGAGGTGTAAGGTGTGGAGGAGACAGATGAGGGTGGTGAACTAAACCTGTTGAAGAAACAGTTTAGCTCATTGGACCTTTCCAGGTTCCTCCTGGTTGTTCCTCTCCAGGTTCCCCCTGGCTGTTCCTCTCCAGGTTCCCCCTGGTTGTTCCTCTCCAGGTTCCCCCTGGTTGTTCCTCTCCAGGTTCCCCCTGATTGTTCCTCTCCAGGTTCCCCCTGGTTGTCTCTCTCTCCCCTTGAACCCAGTAATCTCCTTCATACCGGTCCACACCTCCCTCACGTTGTTCTGCTGGAGTTTGGCCTCCAGCTTCCTCCTGTAGGAGTCCTTGCACTCCCTCATCTTCTCCTTCAGGTGGCGCTGCACTCTCCCGAGCTCCTCCCTGTCCCCAGACCTGATGGCTACTTTCTTCTTATTAAGTAGAACTTTCAGGTCACTGGTGATCCACGGTTTATTGTTGAGGAAGCAGTGTCCAGTCCGGGATGGTACGGTGGTGTGTTCACAGAATTTGATGTATTCTGTGATACAGTCCGTCATGCTGTTGATGTCCTCCCCATGTGGTCCACACAGCACATCCCAGTCCGTGGACTCAAAGCAGTCCTGCAGGGCGTCTTTAGCCTCCTGTGTCCACCTCCTCACAGTCCTGGTGGTCACAGGCTGCCTCTGTACCAGGGGAACATACTTGGGAGTCAGCAGGACCAGGTTGTGGTCTGATCTACCAAGGGGGGGAAGGGCAGTAGTACTGTATGCATCCATGGCATTAGCATCCAGTAGGTCCAGAGTTTTATTGTTCCGGGTGGGGCAGTTAACATACTGGTGAAAAGTTGGCAGAACTTTATCCAGACTGGTTTAAGTCTCCAGTAACTAACAAAAATGCACCGGGATGCTGAGTCTGAAGTTTGGACACAGTGGAGTAGATGGTGTCCACTGCTGCCTCTACGTCAGCTGATGGAGGAACATACACAGCGATAACAATGGCAGACGTGAACTCCCTCGGCAAATAATAAGGGCGCATCCCCACGGCTAGCAGTTCAATGTCCGGGCTACAGAAACGTTCCTTCACACACACGTGGTCGGGATTGCACCACCTCTCGTTCACATAGACTTCAATCCCTCCACCTTTCTTCTTGCCTCTCCGAACAACGTCTCCGTCCCCCCGAACGGTCCTGAAGCCGGGTACGGCCGCGCTGTGGTCCGGGAGATGTGAGTGCAGCCATGTCTCGGTGAAACACATGATGCTGCACTCCCGGTACTCCCTCTGGGTCTTTACCAGCGCCGAGCTCGTCCGTCTTGTTGGCCAACGACTTCACGTTCCCCATTAAGATCTCCGGTACCGCTGGTTTATATTTCCTCCTCTTCACTTTCAGTTGAGCTCCAGCTCTGCAACCCCGACGTCTTCTCTGAAGTTCGACGGGGATTTCAGGCCTCGCTCCGGGCAGCAGCAGTAGAGGTCTATTCAGCGCGATCAGCTGATCACGCGAGTAAACAATAACAATGCCCCCATCCAGAAAAGTGGAAAAGTTACGGTCCATTGTCTGACCGTTAACTTAACACACGGGAAGAAAAGAAAACAACAACTCCGAAGAGAGAAGAAAGAAAAATACTTAAAACAAAACACACTCGGGGGGAGCTGCTGTAACAGGCTGCCGCTAGCGCGGCGCCATCTTTTCAATTATTACCTTTTTATGTATAATGTAATTTCAATTTATTTATATTTAACCCGAGTGCCTTTTTTATATTTTATGGCTGAGATTCTCTGCCAACCACCTGATTCACATCCGATTCAATAGACACGAGTCAGCTTATTTTTTTAGGTGATTAACTGAATTGTAAGTGATCTAAGTGGGATTAAATAGGTGGAACATCCACCAGAGTATCATCTTTAACAACACCCTCCTGTTGTTCCCTTCTGCTCATCTCGCACCGCCGCCGTTCACGCTGATCTACGGAAAAATTGCAAATCTGAGAAAGCACCAAAATGCCAGTGTGTCACAATTTTGCGCTGTGATTTGCGTCACTTTTATGTCTCCACAACCAACAACGAGCCGGAGCCACAGACTTTACATTTTTTGGGTTGTCCGTCCATCCCGCTCCTCTGAACATGATAACTCAGGAATGCCTGCGGGGAATTTCTTTGATTTGGGAGTCAAAGGTCAAAGTCACTGTAACGTCATGTCGACCCATTCTGTCGTTCTTCATTTTATTGAATTTTTTTTTTAAGTTTAGCACAACCATTCAATTTGGCGTAAAGGATGAACTGAGTAGATCTTGATCAAAGGTCAAGGTCAGGTCATATGAGGTCAAGGATTAGATGTTAAGGGTCAAAGGTCACAGGAGAGGGTCACTGTGACCTCACATCTGCACAAATTTTGTGAAAGAATTTCTTCAAACTTGACATAAACGTTCTGTTCTGTCCAATACTTGTGAACTTTGTTTGTGGCACAAACAATGACTTGAATTCAAAGATGCACTAATTACAAATTGGTAATTCAAGGTCAGAGGTCAAGGTCACTGTGACCTCACATCCCGTCGGTCCGTCCCATTCTGATGGACGCAATATCTCAGGAGCACCTTTAATTTCTTCAAATGAGACACAAATATTCACTTCGACTGATGAAATGATTCGATTTTGGTGGCCAAAGGTCAAAGGTCACCGCAACCTCTCAAAACACATTTGTGGGAATAATTGAAGAATTCTCACACTAATTATGACAAAATTTAACGCAAATGTCTAATGGATTAATATGATGAAATTCTGACATTTTATGTCCAAAAGGTCACTTCACTGTGACATCAAAATGTTCAAAACACCATAAACCAGGAACAGACTTGTGAGCATATTTTACATTTGATCAGATATTATTTTGGTGACAGAAGTCTGTCCTCCTGAAAACTGTACAGATATTCTGTTTTGTACGGTTGACGATGTTTGAGTAGAATTTGTAGCTTCTTTACATAGACATCTATATTTCAAGCATTGTTTACTGTTAATTGTCTAATGTCAATCAGCGTTATTGGCTAAGTGTGTGAAAACACAAGAATTGTTCAAAGTCGTCCCTCTGTTCTGAGTCTGGACACTTCGTATGTTAAACTGGAGTTTGCCTGGCCGGCTGCTCACTGTGCCGCATTACCAGACACAGATAAAACCATATATGAGCGACAGGCCGTTGGTGTCCAAAACAGCAGGCATAAACTGAGAGGATCTGCCTAATTTAATATCTACAGAGAACAAAGAGCTCCGAGCGTCTGGGGGTCAGCAACCAATCAATGATTACATGCAGTACCGAGTCTGCTCACTGTCCTGTCAGACAGGCTGAATAAACTATTTACACTGAAGCACATGCTGCTGTCTGCCGAGCTCGGCGGCTTCACTCACACTGCAGGCCTCTTCTGTTTGTTGGCGCTCGAACAGCAGAACAAATGCAGAATTTTTTGTTGTTTGATCATGTTCGAATATCTGGATTTACTTTGACAACAACAGACCTCATTCACCAAAGAAGAAATGTCTTCATGAGTCTGCATCAGATTCATGACCTATTCTTAAACTGCAGAACTGTTTGCACCTGTGTTCTTATATTAAAGTCATAAATTGAAAGCACGTGCCGGTTGTTCCAAATCAGCGTAGATGAACATCCTGCCAGTGCCCATAAAAGGGCATGAGGCTACAGGGCTGCGTGCACACGTGGCATAAGTACTGTAAAAAAAATGTATTGAAAAAAAGAGATGCATGGGATGCGATTGCTCGTTCGGTGAAGTGTGTGTCAGGAGAACGGTGGATTATATAATACGAGCAGGGAGCCTCCAGGTCCTGTTCACCGGCCTCATGTCTGGGCTCAGACGGTCCTGGACATCCAACCACTGACAGACATCAACACTGGCTACAACCCAGGAACACTTCAAGAAATTAATTTAAAAAATGTAAAGAGTAAAGATACAATGAAAGCTCTTTGTTTTGTTGATGTTCTTGAGATTAATTGTAATATTTAATGAAAGTCAAATAATTTTTTTAATTTTACAAACAAGCAGATGATTGCTGTCAAACTTGGAAGGCAAAGCTGTCATCCGGTCCTCTAAGTGTTAATGTAGTGTTTATATTATTTATTATATTTGGTAAAGTAATGAAAATAAATATTAAAATAAAGAATTATGAAAAATAACATTGTAGCTTAAATACTATAATATTATACTACTGTAGAATGGGAGAAAAGGTAATATCCAATGAACATGGAAAACCTTCCAGTTGTTGTTCAGTTTTTCTTAAAGTCGCTGTGAGGTGTGTTTGTTTCTCCCTCAGTTTGGCCTCCCAGGTGTGCCACAGCTGTTTCCGCCGTCAGGCCAATCTGCACCGCTGCGCTACTTGTAAATTTGCTCATTACTGCGACCGCACCTGCCAAACGGCATGCTGGGATGAACACAAGCGAGAGTGCGGCGCCATCAAGAGGATTGGCAAGGCACCCGGCGAGAACATTCGGTAAGACCAGAAGACCATCTCGACGTAAGAGAAAGCCGCAAAAGATGAATGAAATGGGTATTATATGGAACCAAATCTTTGTTCTAGATATGCCTACTAACTTTCAGAGGGTTCATCTTGTGAGATCCATTTATGCATTTTGTAAATTGTAACCCTTTAATCTCAGATTTTGGCCTGACGGTAGAATTACCATCACATTCGGTCAGCAACCTGTGTGCTATGTTAAATAAAATATATCAACAGCTACTGGTCAGATCGAATTTAATATCTTTCCACACTGGGGACAAATGACAGCATGAAAATGCTAAATACACCAAAAAAAGTTCAAATAGATTCACTCCACCTCATTCTTCTCATTCTAATGGATTTAAAGCAGAGAAAGTATATTTTTAAAATCAGCACACCTTTGTGTGCATACAGCATTTTAAAATGTTAAATTTTTTTAACCTGTCCGAGAGAATGACTCCATCAACATGATCAATTAACTAGCGGGTAATCTCCCATAATCCTTCACCTGTGTTTGCTCCGCCCCTAGTCAGTGCAGCAAAGGTGGAGCTCCGCCCCTCATGAGAGCTCCGCCAACAGTGAGACACACAGATCAGAGGACAGAAATACGACCTTCAACACGCCTGCAAAACACAGCAGAGAATCTCAAAATTGAACTGGAAAGAAACTATAAATTAATTAAATAACATAAATACAATATTTTCGTCTGGACAGCAACAGCGGGGGCGGAGCTATAAAGCGTCACTGAGTTAGTGAGAGATCAAAGTTACACAACGGTTCGTCTGTATGCCGCAACTTTTCAAATTAAAAGTCCTCCAGTGTTTATTTCAGGAGGGACATGAGGTCCCAATCGAGGCCAAACACTGCATTTTCCTTGTTAAATCTTAAATTCAAACTTTTTATGTACACTTTTCAAACCAGTTGTGTCACACACGAGCTGCGTGTCCTGTAGGAGGTATTTAGGGAACATCTTTGTAATTATAGATCAGAAAATAATGGAAAAAAATAAGTCCCGCGTGACGACTTAGATTTATGATTTTGGACTTCAGGGAGGACACGTTCTTACTCGCAAGTTTAGTCACTATATGTAATAACATGACTTTTCTATTTGACATGAAAAATGATGTTAGTCTGTAATAATTCAATAGGAGAATTTTGAAGCTACTTTGCGTTGTTGTATATAAGTCTGTACATGCTACATTATGTGTTGTCTATCAGGCTTGGTGTCCGATACCCTTGATGGTAATATTAGTGTTACTTTATATATATTTTATGTATTTTATACATTAGTGTACCCCCTACCTTTTGATTGTCATGCACATGGAATTAATAAAATCAAACATTCAATCCATCCATCAATCAGGGAGATTTGCAGTATAATAAAAGCACAAAGATGTTGATGGACTACAAACACTGCTGTTACTTAAAACTGTTAATGGTGTTTTAGTGTAGGATTGAATCATATCTCCATATCTCCATACCATCATATCTCCATACCATCATATCTCCATACCATCATATCTCCATACCATCATATCTCCATATCTCCATATCTTCATACCATCATATCTCCATATCTCCATATCTTCATACCATCATATCTCCATATCTCCATATCTTCATACCATCACATCTCCATACCATCATATCTCCATACCATCATATCTCCATACCATCATATCTCCATATCTCCATATCTTCATACCATCATATCTCCATATCTCCATATCTCCATACCATCATATCTCCATACCATCATATCTCCATACCATCATATCTCCATATCTCCATATCTTCATACCATCACATCTCCATATCTCCATATCTCCATATCTCCATACCATCATATCTCCATATCTCCATACCATCATATCTCCATATCTCCATACCATCATATCTCCATATCTCCATACCATCATATCTCCATATTTCTATATCTCTATATGTCCATATCTTCATATCTCCATATTTCTATATCTCCATATCTCCATATTTCTATATCTCCATATCTCTATATTTCTATGTCTCCATATCTCCATATTTCCATATTTCCATATCTCCATATCTCCATATCTCTATATCTCCCCCGGCCAGCCTGGCAGCTCGTGTGCTGTGGCGCATACACAAGGACACGAGCGTGGCGTCCGACAGTCAGCTGGTGTCGGTGGACCAGCTGGAGGACCACGTCGCCGACCTTCCCCAGGAAGACCTGAAGCGTCTCCAGACCGACGTGCACAGTTTCCAGGAGTACTGGTCGTACGGAAGGAAGCGCCACTCGGACGACTACATCTCACACATATTTGGCATCGTCAGTGTTGTTTTATTGTTTTCATTATGTATTATCATTTCAGCATTTAAACTTCACTATAACTGCTGCTCCTCTGTTTGCAGATCAAGTGTAACGGATTCACGCTGAGTGATCAGAGAGGTCTTCAGGCCGTCGGCGTGGGTCTCTTCCCCAACCTGTGTCTGATCAACCACGACTGCTGGCCCAACTGCACCGTCATCCTCAACCATGGAAAGTAGGTATCCAAGCTCACGGAAAATCACCACGAGAGCGCTTTGTAGTAAACGTATTCAAAAACATATATTTTAATGAATGTCAATGGAAGCTGAATGAAAGCTATTCAGTGGGTGTAAAGTGTCATTTTTTCCCCCCATCTCAGTATTTTTATTCTTTTTGATAATATTAGGACCATTATGGGACAAACAGACTCCAGTATTCACAGAGCAGAACATGTCTGGTAACCAGCATCAATCCAGAGCTGGAATAACACTGTTTGGCTGTTTGTTTTCTGTGTCACAATTTAATCTAACAGAACTCTTGAATGGGAAATATATCTTATGTAGGCACATGAAGTACAACAATACATCTAGATTAGGACAGAGTTAGAGGACCACGCTGACTCACTGATGCTTTATTTAAAACAGAAAATTATTGTAATGGGTCATTTTTGAATTCATAGACTTTGACTTTCTTTTTCAGCCAAGCAGCTGTGACTTCTGCTCTCCACTCCCAGAGGAGGTAACATACATACATACATACATACATACATACATACATACATACATACATACATACATACATACATACATACATACATACATACATCCATCCATCCATCCATCCATCCATCCATCCATCCATCCATCCATCCATCCATCCATCCATCCATCCATCCATCCATCCATCCATCCATCCATCCATCCATCCATCCATCCATCCATCCATCCATCCATCCATCCATCCATCCATCCATCCATCCATCCATCCATCCATCCATCCATCCATCCATCCATCCATCCATCCATCCATCCATCCATCCATCCATCCATCCATCCATCCATCCATCCATCCATCCATCCATCCATCCATCCATCCATCATCCATCCATCCATCCATCCATCCATCCATCCATCATCCATCCATCCATCCATCCATCCATCCATCCATCCATCCATCCATCCATCCATCCATCCATCCATCCATCCATCCATCCATCCATCCATCCATCCATCCATCCGATCCTATGACCCAACGTACCAACCTTTCTTCCCTTCATCCCAGGATTGAGCTCCGGTCTTTGGGGAGAATCTCTGAGGGTGAAGAACTGACCGTCAGCTACGTGGATTTCCTCAACCTGTCCGCTGACCGCCAGAAGAAGCTGAAGGAGACTTTCCACTTTGAGTGCACCTGTAGTCACTGCAGGCAGCACATCAGTGACGACCTGATGACAGCTGCTGCAGACAGCGAGGGGAGCAAAGTGAGTGATGGGAGACAGAAGACCTTTATCTCATGTGTTTCTACTTTAATGTTGTGTTGTCACTTTGTGCTTCTTGTGTCAATAAGCCGTCTGCTGAGAAGGTGAAGGAGGTGACCGCCTTCAGTAAGGAGTGTCTGGAGAAGATCGAGATGTCCCGTATTGAGGGGCAGTACCACGAGGTACTGCTGTCAGCTTCTCTCCAGGTCCTTTCCTCTTGTCACTTAATTGCTTTAATTGGTTTTTTTTCCAACAAACATCTTCTCTGTCCTCCCTTCAGGTGTTGAAGTTGTGTCTGGAGTGTCTGGAGAAGCAGGAAAACGTCCTGGCTGACACTCACCTGTCGAAGCTGCGTGTGCTCAGTGTTTGCAGTGAGGTGCTCTCATATATGCAACTCTTCTCCGAGGCTGCAGATTACGCCCGCAGGATGGTGGAGGCATACACGTGAGTACGGACTACAGACTGGATATAAAACTACAGACTGGATATAAAACTACAGACTGGATATAAAACACAGACTGGATATAAAACTACAGACTGGATATAAAACACAGACTGGATATAAAACTACAGGCTGGATATAAAACACAGACTGGATATAAAACACAGACTGGATATAAAACACAGACTGGATATAAAACACAGACTGGATATAAAACTACAGACTGGATATAAAACACAGACTGGATATAAAACTACAGACTGAGAGCATGAGGAAAACAAATTGTAATAGCGTTCCAACAGTAAAGCATGGTGGTGGCAGCATCATGATCTGCCAGGAAGAATGTGACAAACTGCCCAAATCCAGGTCTGCGAACCTGCTGATTGGATGAAGATTTGAAGCTTTACCTGCTAACCAAGAAAGCCTTTTATAAAATATTGTATTAAACATCAGAATGCTTTTTAAATAAGAGATTTCAGTTTTTCATGTTTTAATAAATCACACACACACACACACACACACACACACACACACACACACACACACACACACACACACACACATACACACATACACACACACACACATCCCCCCACCATTTTATACAGGAAATTGTACCACTCCAATAACGCGCAGCTGGGAATGGCCACTATGCGGGCGGGTGTCACCCATTGGCACGCCGGGCAGATCGAGGTGGGCCACGGCCTGATCTGCAAGGCCTATGGCATCCTCATGGTCACCCACGGACCCAACCACGCCATTACCAAAGACCTGGAGGTATCTAAAACACTATACTATGATGTTTGGTGATAAGAAGTACACATTGAAAACATGGAACATGCAAATATAATTCTAAAGATAATCTCCTTTATGCATTCAGTCCATGCGCATGCAGACGGAGGAGGAGCTGAAGATGTTCAAGCAGGACGAGAAGGTGTACCACAAGATGAGAGACACCGCTCTGAAGAAGCAGCAGCAGCTCGGCTGATGAAAACATCAAAAGGCCGATAATCTCCTTTCCCACTGATTCTCTCTACCAATGACAGACCCTACATCCTCACCTGTCTCTTAACTGTGCTCGGACACGAACCGAGTGTCCTCTTTAAAGCACTGCAGCCAGTCACAGGGCCGAGTCTCTGAATTACTGCTTTTGTCTGATGAATCACTGCTTCTGGTTAAAGTTGAATGTGCAGATGTATCAACAATAAAAGTGGATCTTAGACCCCGACATAAATTATTTGGAATATTTATATTGTCTGTGAATTTTACATCTTACCATCAAGAAAGTACAATTTTCTTCAAGAAAGCCAAACTTCAAAGTGCTATAAGTAAGTTCCATTTTAAGTGCTACTTATTCAAGGTGAAGTCATTTTGTCAAACATCCGGCTCGCTGCTTCATTTCCACAAAGTTCGATGTGCGCTCTCTGATCATGTCCACGGTGAAAAAAAATCTCAAATGCTCACGAACCACTACTCACAAAAACATGTGTAACTTGTAATGACGTGAATCAAGCGATGTAACTTGAAATAGTTACTCACAAAGATTGTCGCATTCACCGGCTCGGTGCCATCGCTGTGTTGAGCTCCGTTCACAACAAGCAGGAACAGTTCTGGAATTTTTGTAATCGTCTCTGATATAAATTCTTGTTACAAACTGGGGCAAAAGGGTTTGAAAAGAGGCAAAGGGAAGGTTCAGTGAAACGTCACTGCTGAGTTGAATATTGGGAAGTGTAGCTTGACCAACAGATGTTTTTGACACTGAACTGTTTTCCACGTCACAGCTGGAAAAAACACGGTTTAATTAACAATGACTGCATCTCATTTAGGTTTTCCAGTTCCAGCTTAATGCGACAAGTCCACTAAACAGAGTTTGACCAATCTTTTTGAAATATGTCACAATCTTATGGAGATCGTCTTGTGAATGTGAGGCAAAAACAAAAAAAAGACAAGCAACTTAGCTCCCAGATGACGCAACACACAGCAGCATGTCTAATGAGTGATCAGTGGTACAGGAAGGACGTCACTGGTCCTTACAGCTGCACACCGAACAGGTCGGGCCTCGTGGAGATGAAGTTTGAGCTTCAAAACACGCAAATACAAAACAACAGACAAGTCCACACTGAAATGAGGCGGTTTGACGGATACTTTTTGTCGGGAACTATTTTCCCATTGTTCCTACTCGGTAACGTCACACTAAAATCAAACGGCAACAAATGTGAACTGTGTTCAACTCGAACAAAACCAGGAACGCTGGGAAATAATATATATTTTATCTTTAATACAAGACAGTTTTTACCGTTACAGACTGCTGGGCTGGAGAAAACACAGATGAAAAATCGCTCAGCTGAGATAGTTGAAAACATGAAAAAAAAACCATTTTTATTTGAAATTGTTCGGTATTGACACAAAAGAGGCGACTAAAAAAGGACCAAAATAAAGATCTAAGCAGGAAAGCAAACATTATGCAAAACAGTATCAAAAGGTTGAAAATAGAAGCTCTGTGCATCACTCATACAGTTTGTCATCACAGATCACCGTGAACCCTGAGAAACCGTCTGTTCGTGGGCATCTGCATAGAGGTCAAAGGTCACAATAACAGTGTCCCAGTTCATTGAAGTAGTGTGTATTGCCTTCAGCTGAAGAGGTTTGATAAAGTATTTCCTCTGCATTCACTTCTTCCAGTTTTTCTTGTTTTCAACTTTAAAATAGACTTGTGACAACAACAATTTGTAGAAACAAAGGAATCAACACATCACACAATAAAGCGAGGAAGAAATGAAACCAGGGTACAGAGGGTATATCAGTCCCTCCACGATTTCGCGGTTTTGTTTTAATTGTTGCAATAAAAAAAAAAGCTTGATTTGGTCTTTTCTTGAAAATCATGATTTGCAATTTGCAGTTTTAGGAGATATTTTGCCGTAACATTGTGGGAGTTGGCAAAAGGTGCAAGTCAAAGGAAAGAAATTACAATTTTGTTTTTAAACATTTTTTAAGTCGTTTCTTTTTAACTACTGCCTACCAAAGAGTCATATGTTACTATTTCTGATAAAAAAAAAAAAAAAAGCATACTTTACATCACAGTTGAATATCTTTTAGTTGTCATTCAGTGTCTGAACCACAGACTGTTTCTAAAAGAGTTCGTAGCTTCAGGTCTGAAAAATGGTTCTGATCCAGAAGTGTCTTCAGCTGCAATACCAGCGAGTGCCACTAGAGGTCGGCTCCAAAAAGCCTCCGGCTCCATAGACTCCCATTCAACTTCTCTCATCAAATCCAAAGTGAATAAAATGTGTCCATCAGTTATCTCGGTGTTGTTAGCTAAAGTCACTCCTTCTTCTTAGTTTTCTGGAGGTCCATCTGAAAATAATCCCTCATTCATTAGAAAAGAAGATTCAAGAAGACCTGTTTTTGGGGGCGTGTCTGTTTGATTGACAGGCCTGTGGTGCAGTCAGGTTACAGCTATCGGTGGGCGGGACGTAGTATCGTCAGGTTTCCAATCAGATCGGTCAGATCCACCGCTGGCTCCTCCCCCAGCTCGTCCAAATATGGTCACTTCCTGCTCCAAACCGCTCCGAAATAGCAAAGATGGTGACGGACAGAATCTGAACTGGAGGCTTCATAACGTTCACAAGCCAACGGTAACGTCGCTGTTACTTGCCGCTCGGTCTGAACTGGAAATGGACTCACAATAAACAGTCTCCGATTGTAATATACAACATATCGGCTGCATCTTCAGTGAAAATAAGTGCTTTAAAGGCCTTTCAAATAATACGACTAAAGTTGCATTTATTACTATTTAATTATTGTGTATTACTATCATTAATTAATTATTAATTTAATACATGATTGCACAGTTAGCTCTTAAAATGCGAAGGGTGTAGAAAACTCCTGTAATTCAACACATGACGCTGATTCTCATAACAACATAAATCCTATCATTTTGCGATTTGCTATTTTTTTCTTGTCAACTGGCATGTAGTTTGTTTTGATGATGAGAGGGGAGCTTGAAGAGCCTTTCTACCTGTAAATAAGTATTTATTTAAATTAGTTCAATTAATCAGCAATGAATTAATGCAATTGCAAGTTTGCGATTTTCTGGAGGGACTGGTATATTAGGAAGAATACATTTAAAAATCACACATCAACATGAGTGAACCTCAGCCAAGAACGTTTTACAGACTAAATTGATAAAATCTCAACTCGACAGTAAAGTGACAGCCGTGTGTTTAGAGTCTTCTCCTGAGAAGCTCCGCCTCTCTTCCATCTCATTGGACGACACAGAGCTCAGTGCCGGACTGATTGTGAGTCTCTCCGGACGCGTCGGCATCTCGGTAAGTTCTGGTGTGCTCCTCCTCCGATGACGACGGCGGCTCCAGGCTCTGCCTCAGCTCCATCAGCAGCTCCTTACCGTCGCTGGAGGGCAGGTTTCCCAGGTAGTACTGAGGGGCCAGCCCCACGAGCCTGAAGCAGGAGAACCATCGGGCAGGTCAGACTCATGATAGATTGGAATCATAGATCATTGGTGGCTCTTAGAAACTGCAATATTCAATGTACAAACAGTACAAAATTTTGAAAATAGGATCTAACTTACCTTAAATGGACCTGCCAGGTGACGGACACTAAATATTCCAAACTAAAAGTTCCTCTATTTTACAACTATTCACAAAGCTGCTGCCAAAACTTCTGAAAATGCAACGATACTTGTTTTTTCTATGCTGATGTTGGTACTGGAGATACTGGACAATAACATTAACATGCTGGCAACAGAGTACATTTTAATTCCATTTATCCAAATAATCGGTGTGTTGGACTCACATCTCGGGGTGAACTTGGGAAGCGATGCGGATGCAGTTGTCGTGGGAGATGGTGAACTCGTGGTAGAGGACCCAGCTGGGCGGGTCAGTGCACGGCTGACGGCACAGATAGCAAGAGAAGGGATGAAGGTGAGCCACGTGGCGGTGAGTTAGCAGGAGGTAGTTACCGGAGCCGTCCACATCATGAGCCACCTGAGGAGGAGGAACAACAACACGGAGAACCAAGTTAGGAAGACAATATGTGAACAACAGCGCGAAGAATGGAACACAGGAAAGACACGGAAGAAATTGGCCAAAAGAAGCTAAAACTACCACTGTAAGTACCACTGTAAGTACCACTAAGTACCACTATAAGTACCACTAAGTACCACTGTAAGTACCACTAAGTACCACTGTAAGTACCACTAAGTACCACTATAAGTACCACTAAGTACCACTGTAAGTACCACTGTAAGTACCACTAAGTACCACTGTAAGTACCACTAAGTACCACTGTAAGTACCACTAAGTACCACTATAAGTACCACTAAGTACCACTGTAAGTACCACTGTAAGTACCACTAAGTACCACTGTAAGTACCACTAAGTACCACTATAAGTACCACTAAGTACCACTGTAAGTACCACTAAGTACCACTGTAAGTACCACTAAAAGTACCACTAAGTACCACTGTAAGTACCACTAAGTACCACTATAAGTACCACTATAAGTACCACTAAGTACCACTGTAAGTACCACTAAGTACCACTGTAAGTACCACTGTAAGTACCACTGTAAGTACCACTATAAGTACCACTATAAGTACCACTAAGTACCACTGTAAGTACCACTAGGTACCACTATAAGTACCACTGTAAGTACCACTAAGTACCACTATAAGTACCACTAAGTACCACTGTAAGTACCACTAAGTACCACTGTAAGTACCACTAAGTACCACTATAAGTACCACTAAGTACCACTGTAAGTACCACTGTAAGTACCACTAAGTACCACTGTAAGTACCACTAAGTACCACTGTAAGTACCACTAAGTACCACTATAAGTACCACTAAGTACCACTGTAAGTACCACTGTAAGTACCACTAAGTACCACTGTAAGTACCACTAAGTACCACTATAAGTACCACTAAGTACCACTGTAAGTACCACTAAGTACCACTGTAAGTACCACTAAAAGTACCACTAAGTACCACTGTAAGTACCACTAAGTACCACTATAAGTACCACTATAAGTACCACTAAGTACCACTGTAAGTACCACTAAGTACCACTGTAAGTACCACTGTAAGTACCACTGTAAGTACCACTATAAGTACCACTATAAGTACCACTAAGTACCACTGTAAGTACCACTAGGTACCACTATAAGTACCACTGTAAGTACCACTGTAAGTACCACTAAGTACCACTATAAGTACCACTAAGTACCACTGTAAGTACCACTGTAAGTACCACTAAGTACCACTGTAAGTACCACTAAGTACCGCTATAAGTACCACTAAGTACCACTGTAAGTACCACTAAAAGTACCACTAAGTACCACTGTAAGTACCACTAAGTACCACTATAAGTACCACTATAAGTACCACTAAGTACCACTGTAAGTACCACTAAGTACCACTAAGTACCACTATAAGTACCACTGTAAGTACCACTGTAAGTACCACTAAGTACCACTGTAAGTACCACTGTAAGTACCACTGTAAGTACCACTATAAGTACCACTATAAGTACCACTAAGTACCACTAGGTACCACTATAAGTACCACTGTAAGTACCACTGTAAGTACCACTAAGTACCACTATAAGTACCACTAAGTACCACTGTAAGTACCACTGTAAGTACCACTAAGTACCACTGTAAGTACCACTAAGTACCGCTATAAGTACCACTAAGTACCACTGTAAGTACCACTAAAAGTACCACTAAGTACCACTGTAAGTACCACTAAGTACCACTATAAGTACCACTATAAGTACCACTGTAAGTACCACTAAGTACCACTAAGTACCACTATAAGTACCACTGTAAGTACCACTGTAAGTACCACTATAAGTACCACTAAGTACCACTGTAAGTACCACTATAAGTACCACTGTAAGTACCACTGTAAGTACCACTATAAGTACCACTATAAGTACCACTATAGGTACCACTATAAGTACCACTATAAGTTCTACTATAAGTACCACTATAAGTTCCACTATAAGTTCCACAATAAGTACCACTATAGGTACCACGATAAGTTCCACGATAAGTACCACTATAGGTACCACAATAAGTTCCACTATAAGTACCACTATAAGTACCACTACAAGTTCCACTATAAGTTCCACGATAAGTACCACTATAAGTTCCACTATAAGTTCCACAATAAGTACCACTATAGGTACCACGATAAGTTCCACTATAAGTACCACTTTAAGTTCCACTATAAGTTCCACTATAGGTACCACGATAAGTTCCACGATAAGTACCACTTTAAGTTCCACAATAAGTACCACTATAGGTACCACGATAAGTTCCACTATAAGTACCACTATAAGTACCACTACAAGTTCCACTATAAGTTCCACGATAAGTACCACTATAGGTACCACGATAAGTTCCACAATAAGTACCACTATAAGTTCCACTATAAGTACCACTATAAGTACCACTATAAGTTCCACTGTAGGTACCACTATAAGCACCACTATAAGTACCACTATAAGTTCCACTGTAGGTACCACTATAAGTACCACTATAAGTACCACTGTAAGTACCACTATAAGTACCACTATAAGTTCCACTGTAGGTACCACTATAAGTTCCACTATAAGTACCACTGTAAGTACCACTATAAGTACCACTATAAGTTCCACTATAAGTACCACTATAGGTACCACTATAAGTTCCACTATAAGTACCACTATAAGTTCCACTATAAGTTCCACTATAAGTGCCACTATAAGTACCACTATAAGTTCCACTATAAGTACCACTATAAGTACCACTATAAGTACCACTATAAGTACCACTATAGGTGCCACTATAAGTTCCACTATAGGTACCACTATAAGTTCCACTATAAGTACCACTATAAGTACCACTATAAGTTCCACTATAAGTTCCACTATAAGTGCCACTATAGGTGCCACTATAAGTTCCACTATAGGTACCACTATAAGTACCACTATAAGTTCCACTATAAGTACCACTATAAGTTCCACTATAAGTTCCACTATAAGTACCACTATAAGTTCCACTATAAGTACCACTATAAGTACCACTTTAAGTTCCACTATAAGTTCCACTATAAGTTCCACTATAAGTACCACTATAAGTTCCACTATAAGTACCACTATAAGTTCCACTATAAGTTCCACTATAAGTACCACTATAAGTTCCACTATAAGTACCACTATAAGTTCCACTATAAGTACCACTATAAGTTCCACTATAAGTTCCACTATAAGTACCACTATAATGTTGGCGGATGAAGCCATCGAAACGTTTATTCTGGAAGTGAAACAGAGGACATGGATACAAAACCTACAGATATTTTCGCATGTGATGCATTCAAATGCTGCGGTTGCCGTTCTCAGTAACACGACGCAATTAAGTCTAACTTGTAGTGAATGGAGACGCTTTGAGACAGCTTCAGACATGAAGTCAATATAAGTGCAGGCCATTTAACATTTTACATGAAAACCTAGTATATGGTTGAATGGTGTTTGAAAAGTTAGAGGGCTTTTAATTTGAAAGTGACATGAAGTCGTGGTGTTCAGCGGACCAATGGAGGAACTTCAGTCAGTCACGTGGGCGTTATCAATATATAATAATATCGATGAACAAAGAGATTTATGAAAGGAAGGTGCTTTACTTTGAGGAAAAAGCCGGAGATTAGTGCACGCTTGATGTTCGTGCAGTTGTCTTGGCATCCGAAAGCAGGGGGAGAAACGGGAAGCTCTATTCGCTGCATCACCTCCAGCAGCTCCGCCCTGATCACCGCAGCCAATCGTAAGGCAGCGTGACTCAGAAAGTTTGTTGTGCACCAAGACTCATCTCGATTATCTGCAATGATCACAAAGGAAATTCAAAAATAAATCCAGGCATCATTAGATGTTAAGACTTCCAAGAGAGATTAAGATTGAAGATTAAGACGCGCGCACACACACACACACACACACACACACACACACACACACACACACACACACACACACACAGAGAGAGACACACAGAGACACACACACACACACACAGAGAGAGACACACATACACACACACACACAGAGACACACACACACACACACACACACACACACACAGAGACACACACACACACACACCACACACACAAAGAAAAAAACACACACACACACACACACACACACACACACAGAGACACACACACACACACACACACCACACACAGACACACAAAGAAAAACACACACACATACACACACACACACAGAGACACACACACACACACACACACACACACACACACACACACACACACACACACACACACACACACGTACGCTGTATGAAGGCCCTATAAATATGAATGAGGGTCATGTGATCTCCCTCAGAGTGCATCAGAGGTCTCCAGTGGGCGACAGCCAGCTCCTCGCTGCTCGGCTCGGTGGTCATGAAGCAGGAAGGAGCTGACAAAACAAAAGACCAGATCAAATCTGAATTTTAATATTCATCAAACACTTACATTCTGGCGACGTCTCATTGTGTAACGGGGGCATCGTATCTCAGCTGACGTGAAGGTGATGTGGTACTTCTGTAGTACCTGTGAGCATGGCAGCGATAGTGAGCAGCTCGTCAACACAGTCGTACTCGCAGGCAGCGATCAGAGCTTTGGCCAGCGGCGGCTCCAGCGGCAGCTCCGACATGATGATGCCCACCTCCGACAGGTTGCCGTCGTCATCCAGAGCTGCCAGGTAGTCCAAGTCCTCCAAGGCCTGCATGAGAGCCTCGGGGGCTGCAAGGGTGGGGGGGGGGGGGTGTCAATGACCTTCTACTGCAGTAGTACACTCGCTGCTGAGCCAATCACAAGGCCGCATGTTACGTGCTGGCTCTGTCAGGTTCCCTGTGATTGACCGAGAGCTTCAGTGACCAGCTGACTAAGATCCACAAGGACGCACGCTGCAATGTTAAAATATATGAAAAAAACAACCACATTTACTTGTTTAAAATAAAAACATGAATATATGAACCTGTGTATTATTTGAATAGCTTAGTATTGAATGCACAATAACAAGGTATGTTTATACATGGCACTAGGCCCAGTTTAATATAAAACACAATATATATAGTAGGGGGTCCCTGCTCCATCTCTATCAGTTTGGGGGTCCTTGGCCTGAAAAATGTTGAAGACCCCTGCAATAAATCATTATATGGCCAAAATAGTTTTAAATTCATTGCTGAAATCAATGAGAAAAGGATTTTTTTTCATAACAATAAAAGAAGCAGTTGTAATGGACAACCTTCAATTCATGGCGACGGACATGTCGACACAACGCTGCTCAGCTGCTTCGTTCGGAGGTCAGGCTGTAAATCACTAACTCGTAACGTCGAACAGACAGATCTCCTCTGCTCTCTGTTTCTCTCATTTATTGTTGTTTTATTCATTTTACAACACGAAACACTGACACTCATCTGATCATGCAAACTCAACCCTCAACCACTTTCTCTCTGAAGCTCATATCTTGATCATCTTTGGGGCAAACTATTCATACTGAATCTGGTTTTGGTTTTTTTAGGCTATCCAAACCTTTCATCATTTAATTTGATAATACTTAAGAGATTTCTTAAATTAGCCATCATGTCCAGGAAATAAAAAAAAAAAAAATTGTCTTATGAAATTGTCTTATTATTTTTACATGTAAACCAGAAAATACAGTCAGAAGAGATGTCTTTTTATAACTGTGTGGAGAAGATTATCTAGAATTTGGCAATAATATCTGAACCGTGTTTGTGGGACACTGACAACAAAAAAAGTGCTTAGTGCCTGACGGAAAAT
Source organism: Embiotoca jacksoni (assembly GCF_022577435.1). Lineage (NCBI taxonomy): Eukaryota > Metazoa > Chordata > Actinopteri > Embiotocidae > Embiotoca > Embiotoca jacksoni. The sequence continues at coordinate 302,917 of NW_027185395.1, forward strand.
AAATGTCATGAATGACCCCAACGCCCTGTGATATGTGCTAATAACTCAGCTGTAGTGGAGAGGCACACAAATACTTTGGTTTTTGTTGTTTGTTCCATACGAAGTGGGATGTAATGTCAGCCGTATATTGGAGACGGTGCAGAGGTCAGCTGTGATTTCAAAACTGGACCAGCTGAAAACACTTTGTCGCACAGAGAGATGACAGGTTTCATCAGAAAGAGTAAGTTCTGCTGTTTCTTTTTTATATACGGCTGCAGCGCTTCACTCAGAGTGTAACGACGAAGCAATTTCAACTTCAATTATCTCTGCAGAGTTTAATAACGCAGACGAGGCGTTTTTTGGAACGCTCAAATTGTGCAGTTTTATCCTGCTGCTATGTGGTGTTTAAAGTAGTTCATAAAAAAGGTACCTGGTCTGTCCAGGAACTTGCACTGTCCCATGTCGGCGATATCCAGTCTCTTGAGTAACAGCACCAGGTGGCTGAGGTTCTCCTCCACCACCCCGGGACAGTGAGCCTCGTCCATCCCGTCCTCATACAGCTGCTGGCCGTACAGACGGACACACATGCCTGTAGAGGAACAATCACAATACACTCAAATACTGCACTCAAACAATTTGATTGTTATATGTAAAATCCAACTTTTGTCATGTCATTATTTTAATTTCATGAATTATTATAGCAGTTAATTAATAATACTAGTGACATTCACTGCTGTCGCACACAGTGTCTGTTTTAATCCGACCACATGAAGTTTTTAACTCCTACATGCAAAAGGAATTTAATGAGTTCAAGAAGTTCATCAACTTTGGGGTTTTTGTTTGTGTCTATTTTTACATGACATCTTTTCAGAGTTACTTGTGACTGTATGTTCCGAGTTGAAACATGGCTGAACAACACTAGTGGTGAAGCAACTCGGAGAGGCTCGTCCTCCTAACCATACATTTGATCAGTCAGTCAGACAAAACGAGAGAGGAGGAGGATCGCAGTGATCTTCTCCAGTTTGGGTACAATGACATCGACCTCGGTGATTTTACATCATTTGAATATGTTGCTCTTGAGCTGAAAGGTAAATCAACAGTACTGATCATCACAGTTTATCAGCCACCAACGTACTCAGTACTCGTGATCTCACCAGGAATCACCAGACATGACAGGTTCATTCTGAACGGAGACTTGAATATTCATGTTAATAACGAGAACGAATACAAAGCTAGAGAGCTGATGAATTTACTGGACAGCTTTGAAGTGACCCAACATGTAAAGGAAGCCGCCCACCAGCAGGGTAACAACCTGGACTTGGTGATAACAAGAGGGTTACACATGGATCAGGTTTCAGTATCTCTGACCATCACTGTAGACTTTATGATGTGATTGTAACCATGCCAACGACTAAAAGGGAAATTCTGGTTCAAAAGACACTCCTTGATGAAAGTGCTGAAGCTAAATTCTCTGAGATGATGAGATCGCTTGAACCATATAATCATGAGTGCTCTTTAAATTACATGTTTGAACACTTCAATAACTCTGTCGTCTGTTCTAAATACCGTTTCTCCCTTTCAGGTCAGAAAGAAGTCGACTAGTCGAATCTCCCCGTTGTTCAACAATAACAGAGTGAAAGAGATCGAGAGAAGAAAGTGAAGGAAAACTGGACTCAGTTCACTGATATTTACAAGGAGGCCATGACTTCCTATAACAGAGCAACACGTCTGGAAAGAAAGGATTACTGTTCTAAGATTATTACACCGAATGTTGGAAACTCCAGAATATTGTTGTCCACTATTGAGCAGCTACTCAACACTAGCCCCGCCCCCCTGCAGGTCTCAGCATCACAATGTGAAGAACTGGTACTGTTCTCCAGAGACAAAGCCACTTCAATCAGAGCCGGTGTTGCTGCTGATGTTAACACAGAAGAACTCCAAAAATCTTGTAACACAGATGCAACCATTGAAACATTCACCTCCATCACATGAACTGAGCTTTGTAAGACTGTCACTGGTGTAACTCCTCCCCTTCCTGTATTGACCCGATAGCAACAGCGTTTTTCAAGCAGGTAATCAATAGCATTTCAAGTCATGTCCTCAAGATTAGAAACACGTCCCTTCAAACAGGCATTTTCCCTGATGCCTTCAAAACAGCTGTTGTAAAACCGTTACTATAGAAACCCGACCTGGATGTCAACGCATCGACCAGCTACAGGCCAAATATCCAACTTCCATTTATTAGTAAGATACTTGAAAAAGATAGTTTCAGTGCAAATAAACTTGTTTCTTAAAGAAAAGAACAGAACAGAGGAGTTTCAGGCTTTAAAGCACTGAAACAGAACTTCCTAAAATAATCAGCGACCTCCGACTGAACTCTGAAAACAAATAAGGTCTCAGTTCTGATCCTGTTGGACCTGAGCACAGCCTTTGATACGATGGACCGTGATGTCCTGATCTATTGTCTGGAGGAGTTGGTTGGTCTGTCCGACAGTCTTAAACTGGTTCAAAACATACATCAAAGAGGAAGTTTTATGTCTCCATTAGAGATCAAGAGTCAGAGAAACATGACTGCTGTGGGGTTCCTCAGGGCAGCTGCCTCGGTCCTCTACTGTTCTACTCTACATGCTGCCACTGAGGAACATCATCAGAGCACAAAGTCTGTTTTCATAGTTATGCAGATGATACACAACTGTACATCATCGCTGAACCAAACGATGATGCAGCTATGCGCTCTGTCACTGAATGTCTTTTAGCAATAGATAAATGGATGAGTAATAATTTCCTAAAATTAAAGGAGGATAAAACAGAAATCCTGCTTGTCTGCCCCAAAACAAAAAGAGAAACATAGAAAAGGTAGAGGTAACTAGTATGGGTGTAATCTTAGACTCTGATCTAAGTTTCAAGGGAAACATTAACAAGTAAACAAAACTTCTGTTTTCCACCTTAGAAACATCGTCAAGGTTTATAAATCAGACAGATGCTGAAAGTTGATTGATGCCTTCATTTCTAGCCGACTGGACGACTGTGATGAACTTTTTACTGGCCGACCAAAGAAAACAAGAGAGAGACTTCAGCTCATCCAAAACTCTGCAGCTGGATTATTAACCAGAACCAAGAGGAGAACATCAGTCCAGTTCTGGCTGCTCTGTACGGTTTAACTGTAACACACAGGAAGTCAGTCCTTAAGCTCCGCCTCCTCACATACGAAGCTCTTAACGGGCTCGGACCGAGTTACATCTCTAACTCTCTGGTGAACTATGAGCCTTCAGGAAGACGGAGATCATCTGCTGCTGGTTTATTGGAGGTTCTCAGCAACAAAGAAAGAAAACTGGGGATTCAGCTTCTGTCAGCGACGCTCCAAACTAGCTGTTAGATATCAGAGAAGCTATCAGTTCATACTTTTAATAGAAAGATTAAAAACATATCTCTTTACATCAGCCTTTAACTAGCAACTCTTGAAACTGTCTTAGACTTGAACTACTGCGCCTTGAAATGCATGTTGCTCATTTTATATTTTAACTACATTTTGATAAAACTTAAAAAGACTGATATGTGAGTGAAAAGGGAACTTTAGTAGTACGGACGGGTTGGACCCGTGTGAGTTTCTAACCGAGGTTCATCAGAAACCTGGAGGAACACTGATGAGTCCACCTTAAAGAATTTACTGAGACCACATCAGAACAGGAGATTTAATCTCTGGTGTATTACTGGATAATACTATAATATTACAGACTGTGTGAAGTAAAGTTCTAGAAAGGTGCACAAGACGTAAACCTGCTACAACTGCTGTTTCCACTACTTCGTATCATAAACTGAATCCTAGAGAACAACCCACATCACATCTACTGTTATTCATTTTTTTTTTGTATTTTATCTGTTTCTTATGCATTTTATCTGTTTTATCTCATTTCTTTTCTATATTTTTAAATGTTCCTTTCTATCTGTTTTTATGTGAAACACTGCAGGTAATTATCTAGCTGTGAAGCACTTTGAGCTGCATTTCTTGTATGAAAGGTGCTCTACAAATAAAGTTTATTATTATTATTTTATTCTTGTTTGTTTGTTTGTTTGTTTGTTATATTTGTAAAGTCTGTATTCAGTGGCAGTTTGTCAGTTATTCTACCTCCAAGCGACACACGTTGAATGTGATGTTATTGTCTGTCCCAGCTATCTGGATGTAGTCCTGGTTTTTCTGTTCAAAATATTTGCAAAATCAATAAAAAGATTTGAGAAACAAGTTGATAAACTGTTTGCATTGGAATATGTGAGCCGGTAAGCAGCTTCTCTTTCTAACCGTTGTGTACACGCCAGAACTGAGCCTGAAAGACTCTGAACGCAAAGGATCCATATAAAAGAAGTTGAGAGGAGGATGTGCACACCTGTGGTGAGGTGGTAAACTGAAGCCGCGCATTTAAAGTCACTTCATATCACCTGTTATATAGATCCACTTTATCAGAAACATTCGAAGCAGCAGTGTAATTTGTAATTTGTACAACACTTTTATATTTACAAGGATCCACTCCGAACTTCAAGGTGAAAGTTTTCTCAGAATTTCATCAGTAGGATTAAGTTTTATTCTGAGGAAACTTTGTGAATACGACCTTTCATCCTCCACCTCACCCACGAGAACCTCAATTTCTGTGTCTGAAAAGTTCCTTTTCCTCCTCTGGAGTGTTGCTGCAGTTCAACATAACCAGCAGCGATCAGCTGGGCTCATTTAAATCCATCAACATTAATGACCTGCTTTAGTTGACCATTTATGGGCGTGGTGATTGCAGGATATGAGGCTGATCTACGTGCGCACCTTTCAGGGTGGACTGTGACTTGTAAAGACAAAGATGTGCGCATGGTTTTATATATATATATATAATTATATATAAAACCATGCGCACATCTTATATATATATACACAATATATATATATATATACACAATTGGTATGGTATTTTTGCTGTTAGGACGGATCCTTTGCATGCTTTATAGCTGCACCCAGAACAGCAGAGATGACCTTTGACCTACCTGGAAGGCTGTTCACCCTCTGAGTTCGCATGTCGGCCTGGTGTTTGCTGATCGTCCTCAGGACCTGCGAGTTCGCTCTGATTTGTGGATTGTAAACCTGAGACAGAAAATTAAGAAAAAAAACCGGTCTGATAGTAGAAACTCAACTTTAAATGACAACGCTTCACAAAAAATTAAACATTTGCTCGACTCCTTCAAATAAGTCAAACTTAAATTTGGGATTTTTTTGCTTCCAATGAGAAATACTGTGAATAACTAAGAGACAGACATTTCAATGGTAAAATAACAGATTGTAAGTCTGTATGTCGTGAACATGAACTCACAGTTTTGAGTTGAAGGCCCGTGTCCACGACGTAGCGAACGGCCGGCAGCGAGAAGGAAGCCTCCGCGAGCGCGTCGGCGAGGATGACCTTCCTCTTGACGGCCGAACCTCCGGCTCTCGGCACCGAGCCGTCCCCGCCGTCGGAGCGCTCGTTCTCCCTCGGAGTAAAAGCTTCTGGGTCAGATTCGTAGATCCGCTGGGTTAGCCCACCCAGTCCGGTGTGGAGAGGGAGGAGTCGGAGAGGTCCGACCTGAGGGCTGAGAGCCACACACTCCTTCTCCAGCAGAGCCCTGCACTCCTCTATCTCCTGCAGGAGCACACGCACCACGGGACGGTTGGAAAACATTCATTGTGAGGTTTATTTCATCTGAAACCCTGAGAGGTTTCATATTTGTGTTTGTACACTGGGAATGAGTGTGTGTGTGAGGACTTGAAGTGATAAATCCAGCCTCGGGTAACACGGACACCTGCTGAGCTCTAGAAGGGAACCAGAGAGGATAAAGACACTTAAATATGCATGAGTAGAGTTTGATATACTGAAGGAGGACACGGCAGATGTGGTCTGTACGTCGTCTACAGCTTCATTTACCTCCAGTGAAAAAGTGTGTGTGTGTGTGTGTGTGTGTGTGTGTGTGTGTGTGTGTGTGAAACAGGTAATCAGACACCTGCATTGCACCTGAGGCCTCCCCAGCTGACGTGTCCTTAATTCACTTTTCAACAAGGCAAATGTGCTGAAACTCTCCAGCACACGATGACGCCGTCTGCAGATTAGTGAGCAGTTTTTTCCAGAGTCTGTGTTTACAGAAAGAGATTCTGTTCCCTCTGAGACACAACAACACTCCTGAGTATTAACAGACTTCAGATTTGTATGATTATTGTTTGGCTGTACTTTGGTTGGTGAATCATTCCTACACGGTTTAGTTATCACGCCAAACAGAACGGAGCCTTTAATAAAACATGAAATGACTGGTGGTTTGTTAATATTCATACTTAAGACCCGTCTTTCAGTTGTTAATTAAATGTTTTCTCCCGAAGGAAAAACCGCCTGCTGACATTCACTAAATTCTTAAGCTTTTTTTTTTAATTTTTCAAACTGTATTTTTTGCATTCTGCAAATGGTAATCAATACAGCAGCCTAATTGTCCTCGTCCCTGCCATCCCCCCCGACAGGACTAAATCACACCCATGCATGATGAATGAATTCACAGGGATCAGTGCTTGCATAACATATCCGACTTCCATATTCAATCCTCATAAATATCAACAGTGTTTATTAGGCTGGACTGTATCAGGTACGTGTTGTTCGTCTTTGGCTACTGATATTGTAATTATTAGGTTGCCAATGAAAGCACACTATTACTGTCCCTCATTCACTTCTTCTTATTCTTCTGTTTCCGCCACATTTCTGTCAGTTGAACTCGTCCCACATCTTTGAGAAGATCGTAGTTCCTCCGCTGCATCGGACAGGAGACTCGAAACGCACTCGATTCATCTCTTTTTTTTTAATGCCAGTAATAACTCCTTATGCATATGATAATGTTCAATTTTCATACCACGGTATAGCGTCGCAACGCTAACTGCAACTAGTGATGGTTTTCATGACTGCTGAAGCTCCCAGAGAGCAAAGAGACATCTCCTATTGCTCTGATTGTCTGACCAGCAGCTCAAAACTAAGAGAGTTTACAATAATATCAAATGGAGAGTACTGTGAGGAACATAATGTATAAATTATAAAGCAATACCTGCGCGCTGGCCAGAAACACCATCACATCTCCTTGCTCTCCTCTCCGGTGCAGATCCAACACCATGTGACAGGCAGCAGCCACCGGTTCCTTCCCCGACGACAGCTCCCGGTACAGCGTCTCCACCCCGTCCACAGCGTTTTGGGTTTCTCCTCCACCCTCCTCCTCCTGGGTCGGGGCGGGGGGCTCGGTGAGCGGCCGGTCCACGGAGAGGTGAGGAACGGAGGGTCCCAGGAAGGTGGCCAGGCGAGGCGCCAGCGTCGGGTGAGTGAGGAGAACCACCCGGAAGTTGTCCGGCCTCTGGCGGCAGACGTCACACAGCAGGCCGAGCAGCACGTCGGTGGCCACGGTGCGTTCCTGCAGCTCGTCCAGCACCACCACACCGTACTGGTGCAGCAGGGGGTCCGACATCATTTCCTCCAGCAGGAGAGTGTCGCTCACAAACCTGGGGAGACAAGGAAAACAAAAATAAAGAAAGAACCAACATCCCGCAAACAACTTCACACTTTTAAGCACTATGACACAAAAACACGAGAAAAGTGAAACCTTCATCACCAGAGAGATCAACACAAAACCCACAGATCAGCTTTCAGTGAACACGCTGACACAACGCTTCTCCTGTCCTTCAACATCAAACTGCAGTGAATTGAGAACAGAAATTGAAGGTGTGGCTGGAAGCAAGAGAAAGACCAACTAACTCTTCCCATAGAAAACTGGTGAAATCCAATAACGTGACCTACATCACCGGTGAGGAGACGACGACTTTCTGATGGTCCCAGAAAATAAAACAATGAGTGACCAAGTTTGCACATTTCTCTGGAGTTTTGCAGCGCAAGTTTAGTTGTTAAGAAAAACAGAAGAAAAAAAAGGCAAGTCTGTTTGAGCCCAAACGATCTCCAGAGGGCCTCAGATCTGAAAGCCTTTTCTGAAGAGTTTACGTATTATATTTATATGTATTTAGTTTAGTCTCAGACGGTTTCCTCTACAGAATGATATAAATGAATATCCTCAAAAAGATGAATGACTTTGAGGAATAGTTTTATATTTTGGCAAATAGCCTTATTTGTCTTTGGCTAGTTAGAGAGGATTGATACCGATCTCATTTCTGTATGTTAAATATGAATAGAAATTGAATAGTGTAGCTTTTCAAATAGACTGGAAGCAAACTGTAGCTTGGTTCCCTTCAGAGACCAACAGGAACCAACATCAGGGAACTTTCTTGGTGTTGTGCCAACAGAGAGAAATAGTTCCAGCACAGAACTTTAAAACAAAAACACAACTTCTCATTTTTTGAGACAAACATCAGTGATGTGTTGGTTAAAGGTAGTTTTTAGTTTTTAAGTGAACCAAACCAGCTGTTTTCCTGCTTCCAGTCTTCTTGTTATGACAAGCAAACTAACTTCTCATTTAACTTGTCAAAATAGTGTTGTTGTTTTTTAATGGTAGCATTGCTGAAATAAAATGCACAAAATTTTGTCAAAATGAAAAATGTAGTGTTATTCATTTGGATATTTGTTGAAGTTGCTGTGTCAGTATAACTTTAGTTTGAGTTAATTCATTACACTGTACAGGAAAATGGACGTAGAGAGTAATAACACCACACGATGGTTTGGATTGCAGTAAAACTAAAGCCTAAAGAAAAGCTTTATGGTCAACATGTTTTCAGGTTGGAACCGGGATCTTTCAAGTTCATTTGACAATTGAAACTTGATTGAAGCTCATAAAACAGCACCATCAGCATACTAGCTAACAGGCTAAATGTAGCCGATTGTAGACATTCAACTCAACCACTAAGAACATAAGTAAACATTTACTTAAGTCATAAATTCAGCAAACACAAACTGATTAAAACAAGCTGAGCAACAGTGAAACTTTCACCAACAAATGACAACAAAATAACGTCATTATATTACAAGTGGATGAAAACAACTTGAGTTGAGGTGAACGACCCCGAAACAGAAGATCAGTCTCTGCTCTGGTCGGATCGATCAGGGAGACCATTTAAGAGTTAAAACTTTGAAATAAATACTTCTCTTCAACATTGAAACAGTTTAGTGAGCTTTCCAGTGAATGAGTCAAAGGGGGGAAATGGATTTTTCATTTAGTTGTTGCTTGCTGCAATAGTGCCACCAGTGATGATACGTTCTCCTCCATCAGTCTAACCTGAGCAGGGTGTCGGAGGTGCAGCTGTCGTCGTGAGGCACCCGGTAGCCGACCTCCAGACCCAGGCTGAGGTCCATCTCGTCAGCCACGTGGAGCGCCAGACTCACCGCGGCCACCGAATAGGGCTGCGAGCAGCAAACCAGACCCTGAGAAAACTGGTAGGACAAGGTGTACTCTACACACCACTGGGGCACCTGGAGGGGAGAAGGAGGGGAGACGGAGGGGAGACGGAGGAGAGAGAGGGAGGAGAGAGAGGGAGGAGAGACGGAGGGGAGACGGAGGGGAGACGGAGGGGAGATGGAGGGGAGACGGAGGGGAGACGGAGGAGAGAGACGGAGGGGAGAGAGACGGAGGGGAGACGGAGGAGAGAGACAGAGGGGAGACGGAGGGGAGAGAGGGAGGAGAGAGAGGGAGGAGAGACGGAGGGGAGACGGAGGGGAGACGGAGGGGAGACGGAGGAGAGAGACGGAGGGGAGAGAGACGGAGGGGAGACGGAGGGGAGACGGAGGGAAGACGGAGGGGAGAGAGACGGAGGGGAGACGGAGGGGAGACGGAGGGGAGACGGAGGAGAGAGAGGGAGGGGAGATGGAGAGGGAGATGGAGGAGAGAGAGGGAGGGAGGGAGGATGGAGGGAAGGTGGAGGGGAGACAGAGGAGAGAGAGGGAGGATGGAGGGGAGAGAGGGAGGAAGAGGAGGAAGAGGAGGAAACACTGAGGTCAGCAGGACGTAGTGACGGTAGTGAGGACATATTTTCACAGATGTTGAACATTTCTTTATGAGCTTGGTGTCACATGATTTATAAATAATTGCACTCCGTTGTTATTTGTATTTTAACGACGTTGTTTGGAAACAGCGTTGTAGTTTTATGGAGTTGAAATCCCGGCGTCTGCAGCGCTTCCTGCTTCCTGCTTCCTGCTTCCTGCTTACCTGCGTGCTCTTCCCGGCTCCACCGGGTGCACTGAGCAGCACCATGTTGTGTCTGTCCAGGTGCTCCAGGAGACTCTGCCGGAGACGCCACACAGGTAACCGTCGCCTCTCCTCCAGCAGGGCGTAGTAGCGCGAAGAGAAGGGCAAACCGTCGTACGGGTTTACTTCCAGGTCTCCCAGTCCTTCCTCCCCTCCTCCTCCTCCTCCTTCACTTCCATCTCCTTCGAAGTCGAGATCCTCGGACGCGATGGAAGATAAGGACAGAGAGGAGAGGGCTGAGGGCTGCGGGCGAGATCCGGGGGAGGCGGTGGATGGGTTCGATGGTGGTGATGACATCATCACCGGGGGGGGGGGGGGGGGTTCACAGAGGGGCCGAGATCACCTGCAGAGGCAAAAACAATAGAGTGAAGATTTCTGTTTGCAATGATTCTTCCATGAAGTGTTCACAACAAGCTGAGGAGAAGGAGACCCAAACATCCTCATGGATCTGAGGAGAAGGAGACCCAAACATCCTCATGGATCTGAGGAGAAGGAGACCCAAACATCCTCATGGATCAGAGGAGAAGGAGACCCAAACATCCTCATGGATCAGAGGAGAAGGAGACCCAAACATCCTCATGGATCAGAGGAGAAGGAGACCCAAACATCCTCATGGATCTGAGGAGAAGGAGACCCAAACATCCTCATGGATCTGAGGAGAAGGAGACCCAAACATCCTCATGGATCTGAGGAGAAGGAGACCCAAACATCCTCATGGATCTGAGGAGAAGGAGACCCAAACATCCTCATGGATCTGAGGAGAAGGAGACCCAAACATCCTCATGGATCTGAGGAGAAGGAGACCCAAACATCCTCATGGATCTGAGGAGAAGGAGACCCAAACATCCTCATGGATCTGAGGAGAAGGAGACCCAAACATCCTCATGGATCTGAGGAGAAGGAGACCCAAACATCCTCATGGATCTGAGGAAAAGGAGACCCAAACATCCTCATGGATCTGAGGAGAAGGAGACCCAAACATCCTCATGGATCTGAGGAGAAGGAGACCCAAACATCCTCATAGATCTGAGGAGAAGGAGACCCAAACATCCTCATAGATCTGAGGAGAAGGAGACCCAAACATCCTCATGGATCTGAGGAGAAGGAGTCCCAAACATCCTCATGGATCTGAGGAGAAGGAGACCCAAACATCCTCATAGATCTGAGGAGAAGGAGACCCAAACATCCTCATGGATCTGAGGAGAAGGAGACCCAAACATCCTCATAGATCTGAGGAGAAGGAGACCCAAACATCCTCATGGATCTGAGGAGAAGGAGACCCAAACATCCTCATGGATCTGAATGGATCTGAGGAGAAGGAGACCCAAACATCCTCATAGATCTGAGGAGAAGGAGACCCAAACATCCTCATGGATCTGAGGAGAAGGAGACCCAAACATCCTCATGGATCTGAATGGATCTGAGGAGAAGGAGACCCAAACATCCTCATGGATCTGAGGAGAAGGAGTCCCAAACATCCTCATGGATCTGAGGAGAAGGAGACCCAAACATCCTCATAGATCTGAGGAGAAGGAGACCCAAACATCCTCATGGATCTGAGGAGAAGGAGACCCAAACATCCTCATAGATCTGAGGAGAAGGAGACCCAAACATCCTCATGGATCTGAGGAGAAGGAGACCCAAACATCCTCATGGATCTGAATGGATCTGAGGAGAAGGAGACCCAAACATCCTCATAGATCTGAGGAGAAGGAGACCCAAACATCCTCATAGATCTGAGGAGAAGGAGACCCAAACATCCTCATGGATCTGAGGAGAAGGAGACCCAAACATCCTCATGGATCTGAATGGATCTGAGGAGAAGGAGACCCAAACATCCTCATGGATCTGAGGAGAAGGAGACCCAAACATCCTCATGGATCTGAGGAGAAGGAGACCCAAACATCCTCATGGATCTGAGGAGAAGGAGACCCAAACATCCTCATAGATCTGAATGGATCTGAGGAGAAGGAGACCCAAACATCCTCATGGATCTGAGGAGAAGGAGACCCAAACATCCTCATAGATCTGAGGAGAAGGAGACCCAAACATCCTCATAGATCTGAGGAGAAGGAGACCCAAACATCCTCATCGATCTGAGGAGAAGGAGACCCAAACATCCTCATCGATCTGAGGAGAAGGAGACCCAAACATCCTCATGGATCAGAGGAGAAGGAGACCCAAACATCCTCATGGATCAGAGGAGAAGGAGACCCAAACATCCTCATGGATCTGAGGAGAAGGAGACCCAAACATCCTCATGGATCTGAGGAGAAGGAGACCCAAACATCCTCATGGATCTGAGGAGAAGGAGACCCAAACATCCTCATGGATCTGAGGAGAAGGAGACCCAAACATCCTCATAGATCTGAGGAGAAGGAGACCCAAACATCCTCATCGATCTGAGGAGAAGGAGACCCAAACATCCTCATGGATCTGAGGAGAAGGAGACCCAAACATCCTCATGGATCTGAGGAGAAGGAGACCCAAACATCCTCATGGATCTGAGGAGAAGGAGACCCAAACATCCTCATGGATCTGAGGAGAAGGAGACCCAAACATCCTCATAGATCTGAGGAGAAGGAGACCCAAACATCCTCACAGATCTGAGGAGAAGGAGACCCAAACATCCTCATGGATCTGAGGAGAAGGAGACCCAAACATCCTCATAGATCTGAGGAGAAGGAGACCCAAACATCCTCACAGATCTGAGGAGGCGCACCACCTCCTGCTGAGCGCTTCAGACCAACCGGTTGCATGTTTGATGTTTCACTGTGGACAGCGTTTCTCCTCCCGGGTGCCACTGAGCAGAGGAACAAGCTTTCAAGCTTCTACTTCACTGGTTGTCTGTCAACCACATATCTTCACGATATGTCTTTTCTAATCATCTAATTTATGATGCTGGTGGTTCCTCTCAGGGGTTTCTGGGTTTCTGGGAACACACGGAACATCCAGTGGAACAAAGGAGCCTTCGTGTAAATCTGGGCAACAACATGTGAAACTTTAAATACCCACAGGATCATAAATGTGATTATTTTAGACTAAAATTTGAATAATTTGAATAAGACGCAGAAATCCGCCAGTTGGTCGACAAACAAACTCTTTTTCAAACCATCAAAAATGAAACTTGTAAGTTCAAGTGTAGAGTCCTAAATATCCAGATACCAACGATGTCCGGATGCACGTTGGAAACGCTTATATGAAATTATGCATGACGCACAATATTTCTATTAAATGACAGAATCTTTGCTGTGAATCCAAAAGACACAAATAAAAAAATATTTAAATAAATAAGGAAAAATATAAACCAGTTATAGCAGTTTTATATCCACAAAAACGTGTTGAGTTTTGTGACGCTAGTTGTGATACGTGAAATAAACGCTCATCTCTGATCAAGAAATTAAAGAATCAGCCAACAAGGTTTGTAAAGTTGGAGCGACTGTTTCATACGAGCAGGTTGAGTTCCCCGTCGGCCACATTTATATCCGCGTATGAAAGTTACGACAGATTCTGTTGTTTTTTGGGAATGTAGAGAATTGACTCAGTGAGGTGTCAATCAAACAGTACAGACTACATGTGAAAGCCTGCAAAGATTGCTGGTATGAAGTGATACGTGGAAAATGATGCACGTAACAGCAGATTGTGTATCAAAGATGTGATCATGTATTTTGGACAAAACACTTTACTGGATTAATTTGACTGGACCTTTGCTGACTTTTATGGATTGTAGTTGGACTATGAGGTTATAAAGATGAATGAACAGCGTCATCGACTGTTCGGTAACGGTCTGACGTTATGTTGACTCTTCCTGCTGGGTACAGATGTACAGATGTGCTCTGGGAGGTGCTACCTCTGATATCAAGATATCAGCTTCATAAGCCACGCCCACTCTACAAACAGGGGTCCACACCTGAAATGCATTGTGAGATTGTGTGTGTGTGTGTGTGTGTGTGTGTGTGTGTGTGTGTGTGTGTGTGTGTGTGAGTGTGTGTGTGTGTGTGAGTGTGTGTGTGTGTGTGTGTGTGTGTGTGTGTGTGAGAGTGTGTGTGTGTGTGTGTGTGTGTTGTGTGTGTGAGATATCCCTCCTCTGGGGAATGATTCACCAAAATTTGTGACAAAGGATGTGTATTTAGTTTTGCATCATTTTTCTCCTTCGTTCTCTCAGTGAAGATCAGATGATGTGAAAAGCTGGAGGAGCTTTAATCAGATCGAAGTGGATTAAAGCAGAAACTAACGTCTGTATGTCTGTAGAGTAGAACAAAGAGGACATGATTCATAATAATAATTAATAATAATGATTCATAATAATGATTCATAATAATGATTCATCATAATAATTAATCATAATTATTCATAACAATGCTTCATAATAATGCTTAATAATAATGATTCATAATAATGATTCTTCATAATAATAATTAATAATAATGATTCATAATAATGATTCTTCATAATAATGATTAATAATGATTCATCATAATAATTAATCATAATGATTCATACTAATGATTCATAATAATTCATAATAATGATTCATAATAATTCATACTAATGACTCATAATAATAATGATTAATAATGTGTGTGGACAGAATCTATTACTTTTCTCATCCTCTGTTCTTCTATTGTATTTTATAACTTTCTGGGAAGACTGTTATTAAAAAACCAACTTCCTGCTCGTGTCTGAAGAGGAAACATGGTTTGTTAAAGAATCCGTTTTTAAAACAACAACAACAACAACAACAACTACAACAGGTGCTTCGGATGAGGTCACGTGAGGGCGTGTCCCGGTGAGACACGTGACGAACGACTGAAAGCGATCCATATTATATCTATCCGGGATAATGTGGTTCTCAGCTGACTAATGTCCATGTTTATTATTATTATTATTATTATTATTATTATTATTATTATTAGAACAATTATCTGCTCATCTCCGTCAGGAGTCTCAGCTGACAGACAATACAGACGATAAATGAGATAGTGATGACAAACACGGAGATATTGAGTGAGTGTGTGTGTGTGTGTGTGTGGTGGGGGGGGGGTGTAGGGTGTGTGTAGGGGGGGGGGTGTAGGGTGTGTGTGTGTGTGTGTGTGTGGTGGGGGGGGGTGTAGGGTGTGTGTAGGGGGGGGGTGTAGGGTGTGTGTGTGTGTGTGTTGGGGGGGGGTGTAGGGTGTGTGTGTAGGGGGGGGGGGTAGGGTGTGTGTGTGTGTGTGTGTGTGTGTTGGGGGGGGGTGTAGGGTGTGTGTGTGTGTGTAGGGGGGGGGTGTAGGGTGTGTGTGTGTGTGTTGGGGGGGGGGGGTGTAGGGTGTGTGTGTGTGTGTTGGGGGGGGGGGGGGGTGTAGGGTGTGTGTGTGTGTGTGTGTGTGTGTTGGGGGGGGGGGGGTGTAGGGTGTGTGTGTGTGTGTTGGGGGAGGGGGGGGGGCAGTCTTAGTCTTACCTGACGCGACATACCGGCAGGTCCGTGAAGCCCGCGGCCGAACAGGCAGCCCGGAGCCGCGGCGGCGTGTTCACTGCAGCCTGTCGTCCTCCGACACCAACAAACCGAACATCTTCACACCGACGGGTTTTATTACTAAATAAATGAACTGAAAACAGATGAACTCCGTTCCTCGTCCTTTTCCGTGAGTCGTCACCGGCCTCGTTCCCGTTGCTGACCGCTGACATACAATAAGGACGCGGGTGTCATCTGGCTGCCGACCGAGCAGCCGCCATGTTTATCTGTCGAGCTGTCAAAGCTCGTGCTGCGTTCACGGCTCCTCGGAGAGTTCGGCTCCTTGGTGATTGGGACAGATGTTAACACAAGCCAAGACGCTCTTTTCATTTCATTAACATTTTATAATGTAACTATTTTTATTTTTGTTTTTACATAATTCAAATAGCCTACTCATTTACTGGAACAAAAACATAGTTACAAAAATGTAGGTTTATTCAGTCCATTATGGGGATTTGCTGTGAAACAGTTAGGCTGCATGCATCTTGCACATCTGGCATCGAGGGCACCTCCAGACTTCTATAATCATTCCGGTGTTCGTGAGCTGCGGTCAATATACAGCTGTTGTTTTAACACCGACTCCAGACTGTAAACTGATCATGTCAAATACTGAGGTAAACATATAAAAATAACCACATTTGTATGCATCATTTAACTGAAATTATGTCCATCAAAACAAGGATCTTCACTAAAACTTCAGATTATTGGAGCCGATGTTTAAAACACTTGAATGACCGACAGATACAGAGATAAAGTCCAAAAAAGTCCAACGTGACTGGTCTGTAAATTGAATTGATGTTTTAGATTATTTTAATGTATCCCCTGGTGGTTGCATGTGTTATTGCAGTTCGTTTCAGTAGTAGAAGCCTTCTTTTCATTTTATAGGCCAATAGAAGTAATGATTCCCGCCCAGAGCAGAAGCAGGGATCACTAGTCCTCTGCTTTTCCTACGTTGATGCCTTGAAAAGCAAAGCGAACACAAATACAAAACAGACGAGCGACAGCAGACCGAATAACTGCTTAATTTTATTCTTTAGCATTTTTGTTAAGTTGTGGAAGGAAGACAACGTCTTTGCACAAATACAAAGATAAGTCATATGACATTACAGACCAAAGTCCATCCAAGAGGCAACAAGAGGCCTTTACCATCATTTACTAAATCCTGATAAGGATGTGCAGCGATCAGCGCCGGCTGCCAGAATCACCTGACCGAGCCCATTAATGGCTGTTTGGTCTAATCAGCATTTCTACAGTTTCAGGTGTAAAATGTGCCTCCGTTCTTCCTGGCTGCGCCCACAGACTGGATGCACTCTCTCAGTCGGTCCTCCCAGTCTTTGCACCAGTTCAGGTTCCGCTCCAGGTTCTGGTACCGGGTGGGCAACCTGTCCAGGGCCAGCACTTCCTCCGGGAGGTCAAAGGTCAAACCTGCCTTCTGCACTGCTGCCTCAAACTTAGCTGGAGATGCTGTCGCGATATAACATCTGCAATAAAAGTTGGGAGTAATTACTTCACACACGTCTCTGTCCAAGAAAAAAACTATTTAGAACTAACACATTCTAGCAGATAGTCACAACTGCTAATAGTACTTTACTTTAGTAATAATACAGAGTGTTAGGAACCCATTCATTCACGTGATCTTATCTTCATTTTACTCAAAGTACACAAACACAAAGTACAAACATGCATCGTTTTTCATGTCTTTATTATTGGACGTCCCTGAAAAGTTCCCTGGTGGAAAAAGTACCATTTCACAACTCGCCGAACTTTCTTTGGCAGCAACCGTCTCAAACAGGTGGATACGACTTTCACAATGTACGGGAGGATTTCTGGACCTTTGCCAGACTCTATTAAAAAAAAAAAAAAAAAAAAAAAAAAAAAATAATTGTATACAGCTGGTCTGATCATCTGTTTCGTGGAGGGTTGGGATATTTTCTCAGTGATGCTGCTTCCTTTCTGGATCGCAGTGATTACTTCGGTGAGTTCATTGTTATCATAACTGAAAGAAATGTTGGACCAAAACCAGAACCAGATTTATACTTTAATATTTCATATTTCAATGGCCTGAGATCTGAAAAAAAAAAAAGGACAACTTGGTTGAATGAATCTGGCCTGCTGGCTCTGCTGCGTTCAGGGACTCGGTGGCCCAAATACTGAAACTCTTCTCCACCCGAGCACCGTTGCTCCGTCGATGTCAGTCATGTGATCCACCTCTTCCACCCTGACTGAAATATCTCAACATCTATCAAATTAATTGGAATCTTTTGCAGATATTAGTGATCCTGACAGGATACCAAAACTCAGTGTTCTCCTTTCCAATACTTTGATTTATCCCCAAATCTTTCCAGCCTCAGCTTTACTTTGTGATCGGAGCTAATTTGTAAATGTTCGCATGTCAGGGTATAAAACAAAGGCCGTGAACATTTATGAATAAAAACTGAATGAAATAAAAGCACATCCACAAAACCTCAATGACTGAGATGCACAGTGAATCAGAGCTCCTTTCACTTTCAATCATTCACTGGTCTTCCTCAGAGAAATCTTTCACAGATCTAGAGCATCTGGTCTTCCTCCTCGTCTCGTTCATAATTATATAAATTCAGTATCTGACTCCTGTTCCCTCCTGGTATCTTGTTAACCAACAGCACTCATCCTATTACTGATGTGAAATGAGTGTTTGGTATCTCTATTTTTATTGATGGATCACTGCTTTTCACAAGACTCAGGATTTTCATTGTGTCTTTTCATATTAATGTGTTTGTTTCCATGGAGATAAAAAAAAATATGAGGCGTGTGACCTGTAGTTGGTCAACACATTGCAAATAAAAAGTTGTACCTGTTGAGCCCGGCGCTGTGAGGACAGTGGTAGTGATGCCACGCGGCCACGGCGCTGTGAGGACACAACACGTACCGATTGTCCTCCCAACACCTCCTCATGGTCTCCAGGATCCCGTCGTCACGCACCGTGCCGGTCGACAGACGTTGTGACAGCTAGACGTCAAACAGAGGGAAGATGACAGAAGTGATGAGGCGGTAGATCGGTGGGATCCAGACACACGGTGGATCAGATGCCTGGATGGAAACAGCAGGTGCACTAAATGTTGAACGACTGGTACCAGTTTGTGGAGGTTTTCGGGCAGAGAACTTCTGCGCAAACGTTGAAACTCCTCCATCATCGTCTTCACTGACGCTCCGTCTCTGCCGAGCAGCATCCAGAACACTCGCTCCATGTTGTACGGGTCCTGCAGGACAGGAAGGAAGCAGTGTGACAGCATCCCCGCCGGAGGAACACGGCTGCAACGTGGAACTTGGGATCAGCCTCCATGTGGCAGCGTGGGTGGTGGACTGCTCATTTAAAACAATTTGACTTTCATGGAACTAATCTCAGGATCAACTGGCCAGACTTCCATCAAACTTGGTGGAGATATTCATTGTTCCCAGACATTAAATCCAAATGTTTTTTTTAGTAAACTCCCAAACTTCCCTTCAGTACCACCATCAAACCAGAAGAGTTTGACTTTTCCAGAGATATTAAACATGACCGTGAGGATTGTTACCAGTTATATTATTGTTCCTCAGTTCAGATGTACCACACAGGACATCATACAGTGTAATAGAATATCTCAGAAAAGATCGGCTGTTGGTCTGACGATGTTTTAGTTTCTAGGAACTGAGGCTGATATTTTGTCCGGTTCCGGTGGAACCAGCGGATAACCAAGCCAAAACTTTGTGCTTTTGTTTACAGCCTAATTAACGACTTGAGTTGAGAGGCAACTTTAAGACCGTGTAGTTTTACAATTAGCCAGTTGACCAAAGCATGCTCCGATGTGATTTGTCAATACTATGCTGTTTACAAAAGGACAACAAATGCAAACCAGAGCGCTTCCAGTACCAAAATCTTCTCACAATGCCTACAGATTCTCAATTTTTGTGCCGATATCTGTTAAAAAGGATTAAAGCATGTAACTAGAATTACCGCCTAGCGTTTGTACGCCTCCGCTGACTACTCAAGTTGTACTTTACATGCTTATCTGTCCAAACTCAGATGTTGCTGCTAAGACGCTATAAATTCTAAAACATGGAGGCTACACACACACAACTTCAATCCTGACAGCACAGAAGATTTAAACATTCAACACAATTTCTAGTTGGACATACAAGTACTTCAGTATCTGTCATAAATGAGAAATATAGTCACAATCTCCCCGTCTGCTCCTCGGTTACGGTGATGAATAACAGAGAGAAAAGAATAATAGTCAATTTCTCTGATTAGATATTTGTGTGAGATGTTGTAATAATGAACATAAGAATTACTAACTTACGGCCTTAAATGTTTTTTGTGACATTGCATTTAACTTTGACCACCGAAGTCTAGTCAGTTCATCCTTGAGTCCACGTGAATGTCAGTGACACATTGAAAGAGATTCCCTTCAGGTGTTCCTGAGATGTCACACTCATAGTGGGAAACTGACACCAGCTCACAGGGACCTTTAAAAACTTGGTGCTAAAAAAAATACGACAAGGAGATCCTGAACTGTTGCGCAGCTGAAATTCTGTGTCGGGCAAGAATGGGACCACATTTCACTTTCTAAACTCCAGAAACTGGTCTCCTCAGTTCCCAAACGTTTACAGAGAGTTGTTAAAAGAAGATGATGCAACACCGGTAAACATGTCGCTGTCCCAACTTTTTTCAAATGAGTTGCTGCATCGAGTTCAAAATGAGCAGATATTTTTCATAAAACAATGACAATTCTCAGTTTCAACATTTGATATGTTGTCTTTGGTCTATCTTCAATTAAATATGGGTTTACATGATTTACAAATCTTTACATTCTGTTTTTACATTTTACACAGCATCCCAACTTTTTTGGAAACAGGGTTGTATTTAGACTCACTGAAACTCAGATTAACGTTGTTGAATATTTGTGCCAGTTTACCAACCGGTATCACCGTCAACTAGTTCTGTTTCCGTGAAATGTGACGAGCTTGCAGTTTTTCATGAATGGATGAGATATCCCAGAGTTAACTGAACCGGTTGATAATGAGCTGTGTTAGATGCAAATGTGTGGATGTGAATTAGCTTCAGTTAAGGCAGGTCAGAGCCAGAATAAGAGTATTGTGATGCATTATGGATTAGACTGTGCACACAATAACACAGTTCTATGAATGTTTTAAACATGTATACTGGTATAATTCATATGTTTTTGTGTCAGTTTGATTAAGTTAGGTAATTTCAATGAATGCTACGAAGGCTGTACCATCCACAGGTGTATCAGGACTAAAGGTAACACATGAACACATGATGTGCTCACAGTGTTTATCCAGCCATTAATTCCCTGACACCAGCGGTTGTGAGCATACGGCGTTTACCTGGATGTCAATAGCAGGGGCCAAAGTTTGTGTGACGTTAGCTGCCATGGAAAAGTCCCCGGTGGCGACTGTCCTGTGCACTATGTCATTAGAATTCACCATGGCAACCAGTTTCAGGGGCAATCCCATCTGCTTGACAATACAGCCAGCTGACACACAGACAGACAGCACAATAAAAAGAATGAGAAATATCGTCATTAATTCTGTATCTGTGTTCCACGTGAGAGACAGAAAACTGTGATGAGCTTTTACTTAAAGGTGAAGACCAGAAAAATGGCACTTATTTCACCAACGCCATGACATTAAAACCCCACAGATCAATGAGTTGACAGAAGACCTTTCTTGCAGAAACCTTTACGACATGAGTCGTGCTTCTATGGATCCTTTCAATTAGTGCTCAAACATTTCTTCCAGAGATTCATTCTCAGCACAGCCTCACTGAAATGATCTAGTAATTTGAACTCACCACACACGTATCTGGGAGGAGTATTCATTTTTTACTTACAACCGTGTTTCCAAAAACGTTGGGACGTTGTGTAAAATCTAAATACATTTAAATAATAATAAATAAACAGAATGCGATGATTTGCAAATAATGCCATTTCATTGATAATAGACCAAAGACAACATATCAAATGTTGAAACTGAGACAATGTCTTGTTTTATGAAAAATATTTGTTCATTTTGAATTTGATGCCAGCAACAGGTTTCAAGGTTGTGTAATACAAAAAAAACACCTTGTGGGAAACCTTACCACTAATTTGGTTACCATGGCAACATGTCGTTAACATTGTTGGGTATGAAAAGAGCATCCCAGAGAGTCTGAGTCTCTCAGCAGTGAAGATGGGGAGAGGTTCACCACTCCATTGTTCAACAATCTAAGAATAATGTTCCTCAACGTAAAACTACAAAGAATTAGTGGATTTCATCGTCTACGGTTCATAATATCATTAAAAGATTCAGAGAATCTGGAGAAATCTCTGAACACAAGGGACAAGGCCGGAAACCAATATTGGATGGTGGTGATCTTCGGGCCCTCAGGCAGCACTGCATTAAAAACACACTATTCTGGAGTGGAAATCACTGCATGGGCTCAGGAACACTTGTGAAAACCATTGTCTGTGAACACAGTTCATCGCTGCGTCCACAAATGATGTTAAAACTCTCCAAAGAAGAAACCAGATAGAAACATGATCCAGAAACACCGCCGCCTTCTCTGGACCGAGATCATTGAAGATGGACTGAGGTGAAGTGGACAACTGTCCTGAGGTCTGATGGATCACAATCTGAGATTCTGTTTGGAAATCATGGACGCTGCATCCTCCAGGTTAAAGAGGAGAGGGACCATCCAGCTTGTTATCAGCTCAGTTCTAAAGCCAGCATCTGTGATGGTACACATGGCATGGGTAGCTTGAACATCTGGAAGGAAGCATGAATGCTGAATGATATATTCAGGTTATGGAGCGTCCAGACGTTTTTGGAAACAGGGTTGTAAAAGTAGAATGTAACACAACATGGAAATACTGAAATTGCACTTAAGTGCACCTGAGTAAACATATTGGATGTATCATGTCGGTGTGTATGTTTGTCAGATAAATACCATGAAAATGTTGGTCGACAAAGAACACGTCCGTGGTTTCGGAAGACATGCTCCCGTTTTATTTTTCGTATCTGAAGGGCTTCGCTGCTAGTTGATGATAAACGCTCTCTCTCTTTCTTGCACTCGCTATGCACTTAGAATCGATTTTTGCCTTCATTTGGCCTCGGTGGTGTAAAAAAGCATTTGGCTGCTGCACCTAAGTGCTAAAATAGAGCAGACCCTGATTTAGAGATCAGTCGCTGTGGAAGTAGAAGAGATGCTTGACTCAATGCTCTCTGGAACTGTGGCTCCGCCCCCATGTTGCACAGAGCACCAGTCACCTTTTTATTAAAGGTTAATAACATTAAATGTGTTGCATGTCCAAATCCCACCAAAGTCAGTGCACAAACATTTTCTCATCTCTTAAACATGGATATTGGTTTTTAAGACACTGTGTAAAGGTCTTCCACCAACAATTAATAAATTCTTATTTGGTGACTACAAAAACATTTTGTGGGTCCGGCTTCTCAAAAGGGAGAATTTCCAATTTACTGACCTTAGTTAAATCAACAAGCAAATGTGAGAGTGATTTGAACTTTCGGGAGAGAGTCCACTTTATAAAGGAACAGTCTCCTTTAGTTTTAAATCTGGTGCAAAGACCAACCAACAGAACCTGATCTGAAGACCTGCTGGAGCCAAAAGCTCTCAGTAAACCTGTAATCTAATCAGATGTCTGACCGTGACGGCTCACAATCTGGAATCAAATTGTATTATGTGGAGAGATTGTGAGGAGATCAAGACAGTTAAACTGTAAAAAAAAAATTCAGCCAACCAGTTTTCAATTGAATTTAGACAATCTGGTCATATTTTGATTAATCAGCCCACCTGCGATGTTTCCTGCCCCCCCGGTGGGAACCACCACCTCCAGCTCCGGCAGGGCTGCATCAGCCTCAGCCTCCTCCAGACCGCTGAGCTCCAGGTACGCGTAGATGAAGTGGGCGAGCTGGATCATGACTCGACTCCAGTTGACCGAGTTGAGGCTCATGAGGCTGTGAGACTTGACCAGCTCCGTATCAGCAAACAGACGGCGCAGCGGCCGGTCGATGTCGTCTGAGCTGCCGTCGGCTGCAGAGGCCAAAAACACCGAAAAAACACATCACAACTGATTCTGAGATGATAAAAAAAAAAGAACAAAAGTGTGACTCTTGCTTTCAAGAACAGCCGCTATTCTTTCAGCCTCTTCAGGTGTACCTGCAAACACATGGACGTTATCGTCCAAGCAGGAGATCATGTGTTTCTCTTGCACTGAAGTGATGCGTCCTCGTGGGTAAACCACCACCACATCCAGCCCAGGGAGACCTCTGGCGCTCTGGATGGCTGAGCCACCGGTGTCCCCTGATGTACCTGCAGAGGAAACATATGGGCTGATTCACATATTTGATCTATTACATGATACTGTGGATTTTGACTGGTTCTGTTGGAGGTTTCTTCCTGTTAAACAGAGTTTTTCTTCCCTCTGTTGGAGGTTTTTCTCCCTTAAAGAGGAGTTTTTCCCTCCTAGCTTATGTGGGAATTGCTGAATTGTTGAATTGTTGAGCCGCCTCCTGCTCCGTCCTCCTGTGCGGTCGTCGCCACGCCACCGGCCCCTGCTGCCTCCGGCGCGGTCGACGCCACGCCCCCGTCTCCGTCCTCCGGCGCGGTCGACGCCACACCCCCGTCTCCGTCCTCCAGGGTGGTCGACGCCCCGCCCCCTCCTCCATCCTCCTGTGCGGTCGTCGCCACGCCACCGGCCCCTGCTGCCTCCGGCGCGGTCGACGCGGTCGTCGCCACGCCCCCGTCTCCGTCCTCCGGCGCAGTCGTGCCTCCGGCTCTGGCCTCAGGCGCGGACGCCGCCCCGCCTCCTGCTCCGTCCTCCAGGGATGTCGTCGCCACGCCTCCGTCTCTGGCCTCCGGCGAGGTCGGCGCCACGCCTCCGGCCCCGTCCTCCGGTGAGGTCGTGCCTCCGGCTCCGGCCTCAGGCGCGGACGCCGCCCCGCCTCCTGCTCCGCCCTCCAGGAGTGTCGTCCCTCCGGCTCCGTCCTCCATCGCGGTCGAAGCCCTGCCTCGTCATCGTCCTCCGGAGAGGTCCCCCGAGCCCGTCCTGCCCCGTGGGCGTCCTCCGGAGAGGTCCCCCGAGCCCGTCCTGCCCCGTGGGTGTCCTCCGGAGAGGTCCCCCGAATCCGTCCTGCCCCGTGGCCGTCCTCCGGAGAGGTCCCCCGAATCCGTCCTGCCCCGTGGCCGTCCTCCGGAGCGGTCACCCCAGTCCGCCCTGCTCCGTGGCCTTCTTCCGTCCACCTAGGTTTCCTGTCTCATGTCTTGTGTTAGTTGTGGTCCTCCGTCCCTCCTCCGGTCCCCCCTCCTCCCGTCCGGTCCAGTTTTGGTCGCCGAGAGGCTCCCTTTGAGGGGGGGGTACTGTCAGGAGTTCAGTTTTGTCCTCCGTTTTGCCCCCGATCACCTCTCCTCCTGTGTCCCCTGTCTTTGTCTGTGGCCACGCCCCTCACCTCCCGTGGCCACGCCCCTCACCGGTCCCAGCAGATGCAGCCACTCACCCCTGATCACCACCTGCAGGTGTACTGCATCTCCCTGATCACCTCCCCAGACTATATGGAACCTGCCCCTGCACAACTCTGGTTGTCGGTGCATTTTTGTTAGCCACCCGTCCGTCCTCTGTCTGCTCTCCGTCCGTCTTCCGTCTGCTCCCCGTCAGCTCTCCGTCAGTCCTGTACCTGTTCCCGTTCCTCCGGCCTCTGTGTCTCCTGCGGATATCCCCGTCAAAATCATCAGTCGGTGGAGTTGCTCTCCCGGCTTGGAGGATTGTTGACTGGACGTAAAGTGGACACGCTCGGTGCCACATTTTGGTTCGTAGTTTTTTGTTTATTTTTTGGACAATAAAGACTGTATTTTTGGAACTTGAAAACCTTGAGTCTGTGAGCTTGCATTTGGGTCCTGGAGAAACACCCCACCACATAACAGTTACTAAGATATGCTTGGAACTTCTTGTGCATCAACTGAAGCAAATCTTTACAATAGCAGCATCGGAGTACAAAAAGGTGTATTTTTGAAACAGTGACTGTTTTTTTTACTTTATTCTACAGCACCACTCACTGCACATGAGCGACTAGAATGACTTGTGCTGCAAACTAAGGAAAAATTAGTGTGAAAATCATGGAAATCAAACAAAATGCAATGAAAGAATATAAACGTAAGTCTTTGTGGTGTAGAACAGGTGACAAAGTTTCAAAAGTTGTTCTATAATGTTATCACATGGAATATTGGACGTTTTCCTCTTCTTACCCACAAGAACAGTAGCTCTGCGGTTGTCTTTTTGCAGGAAGTAGTTGAGGAAGCGCACCGTGCAGGTCATGGCCAAGTCCTTAAAGGCCAAGGTGTCTCCGTGGAAGAGCTCCAGGACCGTCAGACCGTCCTTCAGCCGAGCAATCCGGACCACCTCCGGCACCGAGAAACCCGACAGGGCTTCATCCACGAGGACTGACGGAAGGACACACAGAGGAAGTGATTCATCAATTATCAAATCAGTTGTTTGTTTTCTGTCCATCAACTAATGGATTCACTGACTTCTCATATCAACTCTGTGGTGACGGCTTTGTTCAGGAACTCAGAAACAACTGCGTTTGCCTGAATTATGATGTCACGAAAACAAATGAGTTTTATTGCTGTTTACTGGGTTCACATAGGAAGTGTGACTTCATCTAAGGATTTACCTTCGACCTCCTTTACATCCATTATTATCAAAATAAGTGTTGTGATGACGGTGAATGTTTCCTCAGCTCACCCTGCAGGTCGTCTCTGGGGATCAGCTGAGCGGGGATGAACAGCGCGGCGACCTCCACCACCAGTCTGCAGTAGGACAGCCCCCTCCAGCGCCTCAGGGTGTCTGGGCTCAGCTCAGGAACACTCTCTGGCATGAACATCCCTCCGTCTGGAGCGTAACCTGAAAACAATACATCCCGGAAGTCCCATCCGCGGACCCCGCCGCGAGTACTGCAGTACCGCATCACGCAAAATCCTGCGAACACAAGCGTCACGTAAACGGACTGTGACATCATTACACATATAATGATGCCCCTCAAACATTTCATTTCACTTTTTATCACGTGACAAAACAAATTCCGATGAGTGTTTCATCAGTGCTCTCAACATCACACTGTGGGCAGAAGAGAGAGCTGCACCGACTGGACTTCATCAGTAGTGGAGCGCTGCCGCTGTGGAAGATGCCAGCAGGACGCAGGAGGCACGATAAAGTGTGAATATAATCTTTCTCACCGCCACCACTTTCACTAGGCTAACGGATTAAATGATCATAACTCAAATAGCATTAAAGAACTAGCTGTGATACACGTGTCCACCGAATTTCGTGCATGTAGGTAAATGCAGCCGTCGGGGCATCTCTTTAGGGGGCGCTAGTGAGCCATTTGGCCACGCCCACTTGCGAAACCACTAAAATACATAACTTTTTCACCGAGACTGACCCATGTGCCAAGTTTCACGAGTTTTTGAGAATGTTAAAGCTGCCAAAAAGGCGATTCTTTCGTAAGAAAAAGCGGAATAATAATTCCTTGAATTACAATAGAGCTTTCGCACCATTCGGTGCTCGAGCCCCAATTACAGAACAAAGCATCAATAGATTTTAATATCTTATCTAATACTGTGCATATACCCAGTAGGAGTATTTATTTAGTTTAGTGAACAGACTGCTACACAGCCTGTATATACTGTATAAAACTAAAAGGACGCAGCCTCTGTGACGACACCCACAAACAAACCGACACAAATGGTGTATTATTCCAGCACAGGAGTACTCGTTCAACTCGGCCTCGTAGGAATATGGAGGTGTAGGAAGGATACAAACAAAAATACTCTGACTGAGCACCTTCTTTGGAACACCTGCCTATTCATGCAATTAACCAATCAGCCAATCACGTGGCAGCAGGACGACCGTACGTGGATACAGATCAGGAGCTGCAGTTCACGTTCACATCAAACATCAGAACGGAAAGAAACGGGATCTCGTGGACTCTCGAGCTCCTGGATTTTCACCGCAAATGTCTCTAAAGTTTACTGAGAAATGTAAAAAAAAAAAAGATCCAGTGAGCTGCAGTTCTGCAGAAATAAAAGCTTTGATGATGTAAGAGGTCGGCGGAGAGAAGCCAGTCAGGCTCTATGAAGCCTACATCCAGTGTAATAATAATGCACAATGCCACAAAGCAAGAGGTTTCATGAACATGACAGAGTTCAACGGTCTGACAAATCCACAGAAAACATGATGATGCAATCATGTCAACATATTCTCAAAGGAATGTTTCAAACATCTCGTGGGATCCACGACAATCAGAACCGGGCCGTTTGAGAAGAAAGTGATCCTAATGAAGAGCTGTAGGAAGCGTTCATTGCAGAGATGTGAGGGTCAGTGAAGAGCTGAAATCGGCTGCTAACAGTTAAATCCAGCACTTCAGCCGGATGAATCACATGAATCACAAAAACAGTGAGCCAAGTAAAAGCACAAACACCATTAAAAGACTAAATTGTGCACAATAACTAAGTCAAAATCAAATCTAAAAATAGGATTCTGAAGAAGGAATAAAAAAAATGTCTTACAAAATGTTTAAAGTTACAAAATGAATAAATATATAATTATTTGCAAAGCTGTCCGTTGGCCTGAGCTGCTTTCAGTTTGAAGTCTGCTGTAGGTTTTATGAGGACTGTAGACAGGCTCAATAAAAACGACTGTAACAACACAGAGCATTCACAATACTGACTCACCGCTCGCTGGTAAAACAGGATTTAAACAGACTTCTGTCCTCTTCAACAAATAAGAAAAGAAAGCTGGTTTCCAGCAGGTTTGAGATGATTCGGTCTGCGTTGAGGACACAACACGCCGTTCAGCGCCAACAACAATAACAACGTGAACTTTGGAGCAGAAGAACTGCTCACTTGCTGTAAAGTGGGTCAATATGGCTTCATTTCTAACATAAGTTCACACCTTCAATCTGTCATTTACATTTCTCATGGTTTCTTCAACTTTCATATTTGCACTATTTTCTAATTTCATAGAAAATACACATTTTTACTGCCACAGTACATATTTCTTATGCAGGTAATCATATAGCAGGAACAATAAATCTTGTGTTTAGCCTGAGTGTCTTTAGTTTAGGCTGCACACATTCGTGTGGTTTTCACATTTCTGACATGTTTGCTTGCATCTTCATGGCGGGAAATGCATTGTTATGTTAGAGCTTTGGATTAACTGCTGTAAATCAGGCAGTTCAGAGCCAACAGTACTAATAGCAAATCTATTTAAATGATAAATCTCTATGCAGCAGAATCCCTCCTGTTAACGCAGCTGGATGGGAGATAATAGCAAAGACTTTGTAAAGCGTTACTTAAAAGCATATTTTATCAACTGGTGTCATCAAATCCTTAATATTTAATTTCTGTGGATCGCTCTGAGCCGCCCAGCTGACCAGCAGCAAGTTTGCTTCATAATAAGTAAATGATAATAATGATGATGAAGTGGGTGTCAGAGGAGCAGTAATCCTCACTGACGGCCTCTCAACATGCAGATCTGTGATCTCTAATGTTCATATTAATGTTGCTGCCACCTTATAAGATCATGATGACAGCACAAGTGACGTGCACAGTTACAGTGACATTAATTAACTACGTACAACTTCTGTTTCCATGACTTTATATCATAAACAGAATCCTGGAGAACCAAATCAAGTCTGTTTTTATGCTTTTTATCTGTTTCATCTAATTTCTTTTCTATATTTTAAATGTCTTATTTAAACTATTTTATGTGAAACACTGCATATAATTCTCTTCCTGTGAAGCACCTTGAGCTGCATTTCATGTATGAAAGGTGCTTCACAAATAAAGTTTATTATTATTATTATTAATATGTAGCTTCACCAATAAAAAGTAGTTGACAATGACAACTGTTAAATAATATTACTCTAAATATTGGAATCGAATATCTGGTCATGTCAAGCTGTTGCAGTGTGTCACACTGACGTCACACTGACGTCACACTGACGTGTCTCAGTGAAGCTGGTTTTGTGGTATAATAATTACAACTGTTTATTCTTAATGTTCATGAGAACTGGTGAAGTTGGACTGTAGTGTTGTCTTCGAAACATTTATGAAATGTTTTTATTTACAGAACATCATCCTGTGTACTGTTCAACGAGCTAAGATTATGTTCATAATAAAGCACGTGGTTTCAACTTTAGTTTCTGTGGACGCAACAACAACAACAACAACAACAACAACAACAACAACAACAGAGTTGGTTTGAAGACACCTGTCTGTCTGAACCCGCAGGTCCGTTTGTTCCGGGTTCACGTGCCGGTCACGTGTTCTGTGAATCGTCTCACCTGTGAACAGGTTGCGTCACCTTTTGTCCGCAAGTCTGAAACAATTGCAAAGCAGGTTATGAAAATGTTTCGTATTTTGACAGCTGCTTATCCGCTTCGATCTTACCTCCGTTCGTCAGTGGCAGGAGACGCCCCAGTAACACGTGTTCCCATTGGCTCAAAAGAGACTGTGGGCGGGGCCAGTTCGTTTCTTCTTCTTTGGTTCGGCAGACACGACGCGGTGACGGCGTGTTGCTGCCCTCCTCAGGCTGGACAGCATCATTACAACAATCCTATTGTATGGAAGAGTTCCAGCAGTTCCTTAGTTTCTTTTCTTGGTCTTGTAGTTTAAGTTTGGACAGTAAAACCAAGTTTCTTTTGATCGCTATAGATTGAACACAGAAGAACGTGTTTTTACAGAACCTAATCGGTCTTTTTAAACTCACAGTGACCTAATCTCAATCTCAGTCACTTCCCTTGATCGTCTCTTCCTTCCAGAGGTTGTGCCAAGCATCGTGTGATCCACCCTTTATTTTCTCATTCAACGCTTTTTGCCAAACTTGAGATTATTGTACCCACTTCCAGAGGGATGGGCTCGGGCCTTAGACTTTCCATTGAAAGTTCATTGCCTCTAATACTGCAAGAAAATCACTACAAATGACCAGACTTTGGTTTAGACTCTCCAAATCCCAGAAGGGCCCCAGGAAGCCTCCTCCTGTGCTCTCAAACGATTTCAGACAGAAATCCCAAATGCTACTTTTCCAGTGGATTGACCTTCAGCTCCATCAGATTTGTAGACTAGAACCTGTTGGCTGCCTTCCCTGCATCTCCCACAGCTCTGTCCAGACGTTATAAAGACCAGCATCGGGTGGACGGTGGAGTCAGAGGCCACTTTCATCTTCTGAATTTCTACCTCCTCTCTCTTCGGCTTCTGACATTCACAAAGCTCATCTTCTTGAGGCTTTCCACCAAATTCCCAGTGCTGATCAAGAAGACATTTAGTTGGAAGTTGGGAACCATCTGTTTGAATGTTTATCCCAGTAACAGGGAGGTCATTCAATCCTTCGAAAGTTCACCCGTTCTCCTAACGGAGCTTCATTGGAGCTCCACTGAACACTCAGAGCTTCAGTTTGGACAATATTCAGTTTGGACAATCCAGACGGACGTCAAAAGGTCTGTATTGCTCAGATTCAACAGGTAACACTAAGTGGTCAGGTGACACCGTGTTACACAAGATGCAATTATTAATATAATAATCCACAAAAACAAGCCGACACCTAAAAGCACAGCTGTCACTACTGACGCTGAAGATCTTGTTTTAGCATAAACCTGGAAATATTCAGTTCACGTCTTCTTGATAACAATTTCTCTCCGATAACATATTTCAGAAGGTCTCCAAAGATTTAAAGCATTCATGAGTGTATTTTTATGCAATTTAAGCATTCTTAGTGTATTTCATGAGACAGTTGTTTTCCAAATACAATTTAATTCAAAGATGGTAACCAATGACTTAATCACTTACAAACACAATTTCATACCATCATTCATTTTAATGCACATCTTCAAACATAGAAAAAAACATATATACAAGTCTTAACACTGGAGACGTTACAAAAACGTGCTTAAAAAATGAAATCATGCAAATCTCACGCACACACACACACGCGCGCGCACACACACACACACACACACACACACACACACACACACACACACACACACACACGATTAAAAAGAAACTTCACTTGCCCTGGAATTGGTGTCAGTTACCGTTGTGATTTTGTGTGTGTGGGGAGGGAGGGGGGTGTCGGTGGGGTGTGAGTGTGTGTGTGATTGTGATTTCTTGTGTGTGATTGTGTGTGAGAAGAATCATATTTAATAATCCTCCACTTTGTGCAAAATGAGATGATAGTTAGAACGACCTCTTTCATCCTTGCTCAGATTAATGTGGAGAAATATTTAGATGAAGAAACTTATGTTGAGCTTTTTAAACAGCTTTTGACAGATGACTTATTTTTGGTGTTTCTGCAGCGATTAAGCTGGTCAACATGTGAAGTGTTGTAGATACACGTGTACATGCAGATTGTTTCATCAGATCCTGCAGCAGAGGATGAAACTCTTCCAGGTTGCTGGTGCTTCACACTGAACATCATCAGGCTTCATTAAAAGGTCAATCTGCACCATTAAACCGGGCGTGTTGATCTGTTAACTCAAGACTTTGTACGGCTTGTATTTCCTTTAAAAAACAATCAACTGCAGGACTGTTTCCTGCCTGAGAAAGTGTTTGTGTGTCTGACAGCGGAGGAAGAATGGAAAAATAGGTTTTTAATGCCAATCGTCAGGTTTCGGTAAAAAGCTTATCACTTCACTCGTGTACCAAATTTACATTCATCTAAAATAAAAACTAAATCCAAACTATTCAACGTAATGTTTGGTGTTTGAAGCCGGTGGGACGTCACCTCAACACCTCGGTACTGAGTGGACACCACTCGGAGACCAGCTGATGAGTCTGTAGTACCTGCTTATGGACGTGTTGGACCATAACAGCAATTTAAGATGAAAACAAACTTTATGCTGACAACAGCACTAATGTTGGCTTGCTTGGGCCGAGGTCTTGACAGCTCATTAACATAAGCAGCTCCCGTCGTGGCCGTTATGTTATCATCTTGTTTTTGTTATTGTCGGTATCAAATTATTGGATATTGTGAATTGTGGAATTTCCGCGGATATAAATATCAGTCTGGTATCATCACATTCACAGTAGAGAGCATGACATCATCTGGGTATTATTTTGAAGGTTAGTCATTAGTGTTTGCAGCGGTGGTTGTATTTACTTCAAAAATGAACAAAATCCGTGTCTTGCCTGAACTTGTGTGTACCATCATTAGTGTTCACAAAATAAGAATTTAGCTGCTGTTGTCGGTGTTAGTTTTTCTCGTTAAGAAGCGCAGCGTCACGTTATAGTTTATCCAGCTTTGTCTTAAGTTATTTCCACTAGTTCTGGTTTTCTGGTAAAGCTGCACAATTCTGGACAAAATGAGAAGCGCAATTTATTTTTGCTTTGAACTGAGATCCAGATTCTCTCTGACTTTTTCAGGATAAATGTTTAGTGAACTGATTTAGCTGATAGAGAAGAAAACTAAAAACAAATGGTGCTCGATACAGAACATCAACTTTGGAAATGCTTTTGTTCTTTTAGCTTAAATGCAGCAGCTTCATGAAGCTGATCCCGAACATGAAAAGTTCTCTCTCGTCTTCTTGAATTGAACGCAGCCTTTGATCAAGTATTTTGGGGTTTCTGTTCTTCCCGTCTCTGCATCACCTTGTTAATGTTTGAGGGAGAGAGTGGGAGCGCTTGTTTCGATGCAGCTGACGTCCCCAAAATGGAAATGCAGCAGAATTGTCAGCATTTAGAAGTGAGATGGAGATCTGATATATTTGTGCTGCCCTAGTTTCTCTTATCTTTCTACTCTTATCTTCACCCATTCAATTTTGCTCCACTAATCCCAAAGTTGTTTCCAAGCTATTTTGACCTCAACAGAAGCGTTGACACTGATGAGAGGAGCGATGCAAACACCGGTTATGTAATGCAACATCAAACAATATAAACCGTAGTCTCTAATTTCTCTTAAAAAATAAAGCGCCTCCGCCCTAAAATTATTGTTATTAAACTCCTAAAGAGAAGCATGTAAACCTGGGCTGAGGAAAAAAGTTCTGAAAATAATGTTAAAGGATGAAAAATAATACCCTTCAATCAATAGTAGCTTCTTCCTGATATGAAATTAACTTCAATCTCCGATAGATGAAAAAAAGGCATTGTTGACATTAAGATATACTGAACTTACACCCAGAAACACTCCTGTTGCACATCATAAAGAGATAAGGCTGACATGTTTTTAACATTAAAACTAATAAAAACCCATTTCTGGTATGTTTTCATGCTCAAACTAAGACGGGTAACGTTGGATTATTGATTAGTGATTACTGCAGATGTTCAGTGATCTGAGCTGGACACGTCTCCATGGGAGCAGGAGGACGCACCCACCGAGTCTTTTCCTATAAACGCATCGTGAAACAAGTCCCCCCCTCACCCCCTTCCAAGGAAGCATCAAATTCAGCCTGTTTTCAAGGCAGCAGTCCCCCCCCCTCCCCCGCCACCGGCCAAACATCATGTCATGGAGTAAGACAGCTGCTCGGTCTGTGCAGCCTCTCCGTCGGAGGAACACGTTTGATGGGAATGTTTCTTCTTGAATGTTTCGTCCTACCAAACCTGGAGCGGAGCCGGTGGAGGAAACGGGTCTAGGAGTTCTCCTGCAGTTCTTTGGCCTTGGTGAGGATGGTGTGCACGTCTGAGATGGGGTAATCCTGGAGGAAATAAAAACAGAAGTTTTAATGAAGCTAAAAGTGGGTGCTTTTATCTGCCTGGAAGAAAAAGGCTCAGTGATACCAAAGACATCTCCTCCTGCATCAAATCATTTGCTTTAAAAGGAAAATTATTATTTTGGATGTCGCGTAGGTTTCAAAAATTTGGTACCGAAAGATGAAGCATTTTGTGATAGTAAATATTATCAAAACAAACCAGTTGGTGCCATTAAAGTATCAAAGTTCAGTTCCCAGGTCGAGATAGATGAATGAAAACATGACTTGAATATGAAGCTGTGGTTGGTGTGTCCTCCTGTGTAGTATTAACAGGCTCACCTGTAGTAATCTCATGTTCACTGTAAAGTCTCCTGCCAGTAAGGTGTCCCGGACCAGTCTGTGGACACAAAGAGTCCAAGAGACAAAACACATGATTGACAGAAAGAGTCACGATCAGAGCTGGAAGAGCACAATCTGACAGGCTCACATGAGCATGGCGCAGCAGACCAGGATGAGGAAGTGGAACCGGTCCTGGTCCGAAAACAGGGTGTCCCAGATGCGGATGACGTCCGGCAGGAGGAACTCCTGAGACAACAGCAGGGTGAGCCAGCGGAAGGTGAAGTACTGAGGTTTGATGTTCTGCTCTTCCTGGAAAACACGAGGAGGAGACGTCATCAGGCACGATAGCAACGCAGCATTTTGGACTTGAGATCAACAGGGATTTCAAATAAAAGCAGGATGAGGATGAGGACAGGCTGTGATATAAAAAGGTTCAGAAGCAGAACTGAAAAGGAATATCCTTCAATCCTCTTCTTTTTACCAAAATTCCCCTCTTTGTGTTTTAAGATTCATTGCCAGCATTTCAAAATGGCTCAGAGGAATTTTAGTGAGTGTTGTGGAAATTCAGACATGAAATGAAGTTATCTTTCTTTTGTTAACACCTGGCGGGGGAAGATCACAACGTTACGAGACCCGAGTGACTGGATGGTGATCGAGACATGACTCGCTGAAGAAGACTTGTAGCTTCCTGCTGCTTCGTGTCTCCGTTCTGGTGCAACAGGATCATTGTAGGAGCTGTTTCTGATCCACCCTCGTATATCTGACAACATCTTGTTTCAACACATGGACTGTTTCATGGAAGCAGTCACCCGCTGGCTGTAGAGGTTGAGTCCAGCGTACACGGTGGGCTTCATAGACAATTGGAAGATTTTCAGGGGGAAACCTGGTCTGGGTCTCGTATGCATATGTTCATGCCGTCTCTCCTCTTTCACTTAGAAAAAACAAAGTCTTCAGTAATGACGATTGTCTTCTCCTCCCCCCCCCCCCCTTTTTTTTTTTTTTTTTTTACCGGTTTCCTATCCTCAATAAGTCATTTTCTCCAAAACAGATACTGGAATAGGGAAGTGGGGTCGAGGGGCTCTTAAAATCAGGGTCATTCTTTATTCTGACCAACACGGGAACTGACCAATAAACAAAATCATGGTTTGAAACCGCAGTTACTAATTTGAATAACCGGTGTTCAAGGGGGCAACCTGAAGGGAGAATTCAAAAGATGAGCAGGAAGTGCTCAGGAAGCGCACAGGAAGGATGCAGGAAGCATGCAGGAAGCATGCAGGAAGTGCAGAGGAAGGATGCAGGAAGCGTGCAGGAAGCGAGCAGGAAGCGCAGAGGAAGGATGCAGGAATGGAGCAGGAAGCGGTGACCTCACCAGCTTCAGATAGAGCTCCAGGTCTTTGTCTTTGAGCATGGAGTACACGCTCTCCATCTTGTAGGTGATGCCACACTGAGAGTCGTCCAGGCTCTTGATGAAGTTGTCTCTGTTCTCCGACATCAGGTTGGTGAAACAGAAGAAGGTGTCTGCCTCAGCGTGCTCTGTGTAATGGAACAGTCGCCAATCACAATATTTCCAATGCGTCAAACGTTTTAAGTTTCAGAACTGAAATGTGCCAAACCTTTCCACTGGCTGTTGGGATCTGTGGCGAACGTGTAGTAAATGGGCCCCACGATCTCGTTCATGCCCTGCACGTAGGCGATGCCGGGGTTGAGCTTGGCGTAGATGAAGAGGATCCGCTCCACCACCTCCCAGTGGGCTTCGCTGCCGTTGGGCAGCACCTCATATTCATTAGATGGATACAGGTTCAACGCCTTCCCGGGAGAGCTGACCTGGAGAACCACATCAGCACAAAGTGGTGCGACGGCTTCACAAACTTTACATGGTTTGTTTATTTATAATCAAGCACATACAAGATGAGATGGAAATGTTTTTAACCACTAGGATATTTAGACTTTATGCGGCAATTCCAAAACACTTTGGTAATTTCTCAATAACTAATGTAAATAATTGAAAATGATGTCATGCTTCATCCTCTACAGATGGATTCCTATAGACACGCTCTCTATGATGTAACTGAAACTGTGGTCAACCCCCCCAACACACACACACCCACTTACATTGGTGACTCCGCTGCGGTTGCAGTTCACAGTTTGTGCTTTCAGGGTAGTTTGTTCCACTCGTCGACGCAGCGTCTCGTAATCGTTCAGCGGGTCTAGGATCAGCTGGCAGGGATATCCTGTAGGACGCTGGAAGAACGCCATGTCTGGGTACAGTCGTCTGCAAAACACGCAAAACAAACAGTCCCAGCACATTTCACCAAATGCATCAGTTGCTTTACGTGAACAGATTTCTACTGTCCGCATAAGGACAAAACTGTGGACCTAAAAACTACCAGATGGAGAAGATCTTTTTAAAAAGTCCTACCTCACATCCTTGTCAATCTGCAGGAGAATTTCATTATCTTTGAAGTAGGTGTTCCACCTGCTGTCTGGATTGGGATTTAGAGGCTGAAAAGAATCATTAAAATAAAGCACATTTAATTAACGTCCCAGTCACTTGTTCCAAAGAGCCAGATTGAACAGCAGAGCTTCAGGTGCTCGCTATGTACACAAGAAACTGGAACGAACCCACACAACCCAAGTTGAACAGTAAAACTGTTAGTTTGAAATGTCATACCATTGTATTTTTGGACTCAATATGTGGTAACTCTGCTCTGTGCGGTGGAAAGTGGATGCTACTGTCGTTTGGTCACATGGTTGCAGAGCTACTGCTCAGCTTAAGAAGCTCATCTTTAATCAGCTGAAAAGCTGCAGATCCCATCTCGTCCATTACTTCATTTAAAACCCACAGCAGCCTCGTAAAAGAACATTCACACTTTGTTTTGTTCACTTTCCTCTCTGATGATATATAAAGGTAACTTTATTAATTTGAAATTGACTTAATACAAACATTTTTACTACATTTGGATGGAAAACAAGCCACTGATGCACTCTTCCTTCACCACATGCAGCTTTATTGAATCAGGCCCATTCATCACTGCTGAAAAAAGAAGAACAAAGAAGCGTCCACTCACATGGTCCTCCATGGTCACGTCTTCTCTGGAAAAGCCCAAGTTGGCTTTGGCAATGCCGGGCTGGATGATCATTTCTTTGAGGAACTGGGAGTACACTTCCCTACGAGAGGCGAGGAAACAAATGCATCAACTGCATCAGTACAAATTCCAACAATCTGCAATATATGAATAACTTCATGAGCAGGTGAAAGTTTTGAGTACTGGTGAACTATAATCTTGTGTTTTCACTTCATCATGACGCTTCCAACGACAGAATGTTTAATCATTTCATCTAAAAGGTGAAGAAATAAAGTAACGTTCATAGCATTCATTAGTAAAAACAACAACATTATCTACTGTAGTAAAATGTCAGTGTTGGTGTAAAATGGAGGACACAACAGAAGGAATGTTTCTCCCAGAAATAGCTTCATAACAGAACAGCATAATAAACAGCATGAGGTTCAGTGAGTCACAGCAGAAATAGGAGTTGTTGTTTTTCTTTTTTAGTCAGCGAACGACATCAGCTGATGTTATCAGCTGATTGATAGCAGCTGATTTTGTGGTTTCCAAGTGACACCAAAAAACAAAGCAACAAATTCTTTAAGTTTTAGCACCTGCTTTGATGTGGTCGACTTACCGCTGTTTTTTGAGGAAAGATTCCCATAATGTCTGATCGAGAGGTAGGTAATTCAAAAGGATCTGAAAAGAAGGGAAGTCAAGAACACAGATCAGAACATGTTGCAAGTCCTTAACGTCAAATATTCTACAATCTGAACCACTAGTTTATAAAATACAACCGTTTACAAAACAGTTGGGACAGTGTAGAATATGAGTAAAAGGGAAATAAAAAATAAGCAAACATATTTCATAAAAATTGCTCAATTTGATATTTTTCACTGGTATTCCTTTTTATGCTTTTATGTTTCTTATGCAGTTTTATCTCATTTCTATATTTTTAAATGTTCCTTTATATCCGTTTTTATTTGAAACACCATGTAATTATTTTGCTGTGAATCACTTTGAGCTGCATTTCTTGTATGAAAGGTGTTCTGCAAATAAAGTTTATTATTATTATTAAAACAGTGAAACATCTCATTTTCAACATTTGATGGTCTATTTTCAATTAAACATGGGTTCATATGATTTGCAAATTATTGCAGCTTGTTTTTAATTACATTTTACGCAGCATCCCAACTTTGTTTGGAAACGAGGTTGTTTCTACTTTGCTAAAGAAACAATATACAAGTTTGGCCGAAGGGGTCCAATAATCTTCCTCTTATCAGGTGTGATTTCAGCCGAAGGAAACACTGAGAGATGAAAGAGACCCCTCCCCCCCCCCCCCCCCACCCCCCAACCTCAGGTTAACAAAGACCGCAGCACAGTTGCTTTTTATCAACCAAGTTAACAATGTCATCCAAAAAAACAACAACAGTTGCTTCAACTCCTGAACTCTGAGCAGATTAACTGCTGGAGGCGAAGGACATTTTTGTCGTCAAGGAAGACACGTAGTTGCGAGTTAACTATAGTTTCTGGGATATATGGACATAAAAAAATAAATGGATATAGGGTCGAGGGATGCTTGGGTCTTCGATGGCACACTTCCTTATCAACAGGTGGCATTCATGAAACAGAAAACAAGCCGTTCACTGCACGTTGAGGCCATGCAGGATTTGCTGAATCCAATTTCCAAGACACACAAGCAAACCCTCAAAGAAAGGTTTCACATCATTTTGCTCAAATGTTCTTGCGTGAGGCCTTAATGCGTCATTGATAAAAAGCTCCCGAAGCACAACAGAGCAGAGCAACCTACTTTCCAGCAAAGCGCTCGTATGCCTCCTTCAAACGGGACTCCTGAGGAACAAAGAAAGGATTGTGAAGTAAAGCAGAACAGAGTATCATACTACGCCAACATTAACAGCATGAATAACACATTACCGTTGAAGCATAGTTCCCTCAGTGTCTTCAAATCGATGTTTTCTTCACCCAAAGCCACTTTAAACTCCTGTATTCTGAAATAAGAAGAAGAAGGTTGATGTACCAAAGGGATCCAAGTCACTTTCAATTTAAGTCTCATCCAAATTCTACCGGACTCACTTCAGTTTCTTGAAGGGATTTCAAAGTCAACTTTATTGTCAATTCACCATATGTACAAGACATACAGAGATCGACATATTGTTTTCTCCCAGCGAGCCTATATTTCCTTTATCATAAAAAGTCTGCTTGATAGATACACCAGTATATACGGTGTACCTAATAAGAATATATGGGTCCACTTAAAACGTGCAAGGATGCATAACAATATGTTTCCGTGAAAGATCTTTTACTTCATTAATTTATTCAGCAGATACCATCAGATGGTGGA
Source organism: Embiotoca jacksoni (assembly GCF_022577435.1). NCBI lineage: Eukaryota > Metazoa > Chordata > Actinopteri > Embiotocidae > Embiotoca > Embiotoca jacksoni. The sequence continues at coordinate 343,070 of NW_027185395.1, forward strand.
AGACCTGTTTCACTCTCTGCGCTGTCCCAACTAATCTCACGCCAAATATCAGGAAGCCTAAAAAGCCCCTTCTTTATAAAATGTCCAACGAGATTGTTTTCAGTGCACAGAAAAAGTCTGAACACGAGTTTTTTTGTTCACGTCTCAGCACTAATATCGGTCCATAAACGCTCCACAGCACTTGATCAAAGTCTTTAGTTGTTGGAAACACAAAACACCTTTCATGTGTTGAGTTTTGCCTCATTCACGTTGTTGCTCTGCAATTTCATATCTTTTGCAAACATTTAATTGATTGATTCATTGAAGACAAAGTCTGTAACAGGTTTGATTAATGAAACTCATCAAAAACAGATGTAAAGTCCAGTTTGTTGCTTCCAGCTGTTTGTAGGAGTCTTTCCTCTTCATCTCATTAGATACCTGCAGTTTAATAGAGCAGCAGGATGCATGCGACTTCAACATTTTATGCACGAGCACGACAGTAACTCGATCAGTAAATACAGTCGTGGATTAATTCATTGGGATTTTTCACACACATAAAAAGAAACACACAATTTTCTCTGAAATAACTTGAAACTGACAAAAGTAATCAGCTTCATTGATGGTTTTAATCCACATTTGAAAAAAAAAAAAAATCAGACTTTTGATTTAACAGAACACTTTAACATTATAAAACAAATGAAAATGTCTTGGACTAAATGGATGGTAGCCTTCCCCTAATATTTTGCTGCACAACTTTCAGAGGCAATAAAACCAAACGAGTGACTTCTGGAGCTCAGCGAGACATTTCACCTGTCGACAGGTAGGTGGACCTCCTCTTCCAGAACAAACTACTCCAGCTCCGACTTCTCCAGACGGCACGTTTCAGCTCTTTTCCAATGATGTTTGATCGGTTCAGATCACTTCAGTTCGTCCGGTGTTTCTGACGCTGGAAGCCGGTTTAAACTGTCGGACCCAGGACGCATCGATCGTCTGGACGTTTCATTGTGACCTGCGCAGATTGAAGTTATCTTGAGCCCTAAAACAGGACGCTGCCGGTTCACAGTGAAATAATGATCAGCACACTTCTGATCTTATTCATCGAGGTAGTTATTGAGGAGTTGATTTTATGTAATTCCTTCTGTTCTTGGCTCCATTTTTTAAACCCACTAATGTCCAAACCTTTGACTTGATGGTCGGTGTCGTTTTTAAATGTTCCTTTGTTCTGTTCATGAGGAACATCTGGTTCTCTTGCTGTGAGCTGGAAGGTTCTCCTGATAAAGGGGGTTCTTCTTATTGTTCCAACACTCCTCAAAACATTCAACCAAACATGAACTGAACTGTAACATCAACCTGCCGGTCACGTGATGATGACGATGATGACGGTGCAAGAACACCTGGTGACGCGGGTTTATGTCACGTGACACCCAAAACGCACACCGAGTATTACTGAATAATTAGGGACAGCGACCTCCAGACCACGTGACTCGACGTGTCCCCCGTTGGACGAGCGGAAGTGAAGCGCGCTAACAGTTTAAATAGAGCCGTTATGATGGAGCTAACGCTAGCTTGTCAGGGCTACAGGAAGTAGGTGTCAGCTGATGTGCTAACAAGGAATTAGCATCGCTCGCTACATGAAACCAAGAGCGTGACGTGTTCGCTTCTCCAGCTGCATGAAGACGTGAAGACATGAAGACATGAAGACATTAAGACATGAAGACATGAAGACGGTTTCTCTGATCACAGGGACGTTTTTAAACGTTGCAGAACCACGTTAGCATTTACGAGTGCGTGTATCTGTAGCATAAGTTAGCTTGTTCGGTTCTTCGTGCTGCTGAATGCGGGTAGGATGCCCGGTGCCCGGTGCCCGGTGCTCCCTCGACCTGGAGGTGGTCGGACATGGAGCCGGGACCAAGGGTCCGCTGGATCTCACCTGTTTCTGTATGCGGTAGACA
>NW_027185395.1:405000-435000 GCF_022577435.1 Embiotoca jacksoni
ACGTGTTTCCTTTTTCCAATTATACATTTTTATAACCTAAAATATTGGTGTTAAGCTGCTGTTATTCCAGAGGTCAGCTGATAATGGACCAGATAATAACTTATCACAGACGTTGCAGCAGTAAAGTATTTATTCCTTTAATCTCTCTTCAGTCGTCACTTGTGGAAAAATGAAAACTTCAATGGGAACTTTTCGATGTTTCCAATTAGAACGTGTTAATGTGTTACCCTGTTAATGTGTTACCGTGGTAACGTGTTACCCTGTTAATGTGTTACCGTGGTAACGTGTTACCGTGTTAACGTGTTACCTGTTAATGTGTTAACCTGTTAATGTGTTACCCTGTTAACGTGTTACCGTGTTAACGTGTTACCTGTTAACATGTTACCCTGTTGACGTGTTACCGTGTTAACGTGTTACCGTGTTAACGTGTTACCTGTTAACGTGTTACCCTGTTAACGTGTTACCCTGTTAACGTGTTACCGTGTTAACGTGTTACCTGTTAACGTGTTACCCTGTTGACGTGTTATCGTGTTAACGTGTTACCTTGTTAATGTGTTACCGTGGTAACGTGTTACCCTGTTAATGTGTTACCCTGTTAACGTGTTACCCTGTTAACGTGTTACCGTGTTAACGTGTTACCGTGTTAACGTGTTACCTGTTAACGTGTTACCCTGTTGACGTGTTATCGTGTTAACGTGTTACCTTGTTAACGTGTTAACCTGTTACTGTTTTATCATATTAACGTGTTACCGTTACCCTGTTAATGTGTTAACCTGTTAATGTGTTACCTGTTAACGTGTTACCCTGTTAACGTGTTAACGTGTTACCTGTTAACCTGTTACCCTGTTGACGTGTTATCGTGTTAACGTGTTACCTGTTAACGTTTTACCGTGTTAATGTGTTACCCTGTTAACGTGTTACCCTGTTAACGTTTTACCATGTTACCCTGTTAACGTGTTACCATGGTAATGTGTTACCGTGTTACCCTGTTAATGTGTTACCGTATTAACGTGTTCACGTGTTACCCTGTTAACGTTTTCCCGTGTTACTCTGTTAACGTGTTACCCTGTTAACGTGTTACCCTGTTAACGTGTTACTGTGGTAATGTGTTACCCTGTTAACATTTTACCGTGTTAACGTGTTATCCTGTTAACGTGTTACTGTGGTAATGTGTTACCTGTTAACGTTTTACCGTGTTAATGTGTTACCCTGTTAACGTTTTACCCTGTTAACGTATTACTGTGTTACCCTGTTAACGTGTTACTGTGGTAATGTGTTACCCTGTTAACATTTTACCGTGTTAACGTGTTATCCTGTTAACGTGTTACTGTGGTAATGTGTTACCTGTTAACGTTTTACCGTGTTAATGTGTTACCCTGTTAACATTTTACCGTGTTAACGTGTTACCCTGTTACCCTGTTAACCTGTTACCGTGGTAATGTGTTCCCCTATTAACGTTTTACCGTGTTAACGTGTTACCCTGTTAACGTGTTACCGTGGTAATGTGTTACCGTGTTACCCTGTCAACGTGTTACCGTATTAACGTGTTCACGTGTTACCCTGTTAATGTTTTCCAGTGTTACCCTGTTAACGTGTTACCGTGGTAACGTGTCACCGTGTTAACGTATTACTGTGTTACCCTGTTAACGTGTTAACCTGTTAGCGTGTTAACCTGTTACCGTGGTAATGTGTTCCCCTATTAACGTTTTACCGTGTTAATGTGTTACCCTGTTAACGTGTTACCGTGGTAATGTGTTACCCTGTTAACGTGTTACCCTGTTAACGTGTTACCCTGTTAACGTGTTACCGTGGTAATGTGTTACCGTGTTACCCTGTCAACGTGTTACCGTATTAACGTGTTCACGTGTTACCCTGTTAATGTTTTCCAGTGTTACCCTGTTAACGTGTTACCATGGTAACGTGTCACCGTGTTAACGTGTTACCCTGTTAACGTTTTACCGTGTTAACGTATTACTGTGTTACCCTGTTAACGTGTTACCCTGTTAACGTGTTAACCTGTTAACGTTTTACCGTGTTACCCTGTTAACGTGTTAACCTGTTAACGTGTTACCCTGTTAACGTTTTACCATGGTAATGTGTTACCCTGTTAACGTGTTATCGTGTTAACGTTTTACCGTGTTAACGTGTTACCCTGTTAACGTGTTATCGTGTTAACGTTTTACCGTGTTAACGTGTTACCCTGTTAACGTGTTACTGTGGTAATGTGTTACCCTGTTAAAATTTTACCGTGTTAACGTGTTACCCTGTTACCCTGTTAACCTGTTACCGTGGTAATGTGTTCCCCTATTAACGTTTTACCGTGTTAACGTGTTACCCTGTTAACGTGTTACCGTGGTAATGTGTTACCGTGTTACCCTGTGAACGTGTTACCGTATTAACGTGTTCACGTGTTACCCTGTTAATGTTTTCCAGTGTTACCCTGTTAACGTGTTACCGTGTTAATGTGTTACTGTGGTAACGTGTTACCCTGTTAACGTGTTACCGTATTAACGTGTTCACGTGTTACCCTGTTAACGTTTTCCCGTGTTACCCTGTTAACGTGTTACCCTGTTAACGTGTTACCGTGGTAATGTGTTACCGTGTTAATGTGTTAACGTGTTACCCTGTTAACGTTTTACCGTGTTACCCTTTTACCCTGTTAACGTGTTACCGTGGTAATGTGTTACCGTGTTACCCTGTTAACGTGTTACCGTAGTAACGTGTCCACGTGTTACCCTGTTAACGTTTTCCCGTGTTACCCTGTTAACGTGTTATCGTGTTAACGTGTTACCCTGTTAAAGTTTTACCGTGTTAACGTGTTACCCTATTAACGTGTTACCCTGTTAACGTGTTACCCTGTTAACGTTTAACCGTGTTACAGTGTTAACCTGTTACCGTGTTACCGTGGTAGCGTGTTACCCTGTTAAAGTTTTACCGTGTTAACGTGTTACCCTGTTAGCGTGTTACCCTGTTAACGTTTTACCGTGTTAATGTGTTACCCTGTTAACGTGTTACCGTGGTAATGTGTTACCCTGTTAACGTTTTACCGTGTTACCCTGTTACCGTGGTAATGTGTTACCATGTTACCCTGTTAACGTGTTACCGTAGTAACGTGTTCACGTGTTACCCTGTTAACGTGTTACCCTGTTAACATGTTACCCTGTTAACGTTTAACCGTGTTAACGTGTTACCCTGTTAACCTGCTAACGTGTTACCCTGTTAACGTGTTACCGTGGTAACGTGTTACCCTGTTACCGTGTAACCCTGTTAACGTGTTAACCTGTTAACGTGTTACCCAGTTAACGTGTTACCCAGTTAACGTGTTACCCTGTTAACGTTTTACCGTGTTACCCTGTTAACGTGTTACCCTGTTAACGTGTTAACCTGTTAACGTGGTAACGTGTTACCCTGTTAACATGTTACTCTGTTAACATTAACGTGTTACCCTGTTAACGTGTTACCCTGTTAACGTGTTACTGTTACTGTGTTACCGTGTTAGTGTTATCATGTTAATGTGTTACCCTGTTAACATGTTATCGTGTTACCCTTTTAACGTGTTACTGTTACTGTGTTACCGTGTTAGAGTAACCGTGTTAACGTGTTACCCTGTTAACGTGTTACCCTGTTACTGTGTTAACGTGTTACCCTGTTAATGTGTTACCGTGTTACCCTGTTAACGTGTTACCGTGTTACCATGTTACCCTGTTAATGTGTTACCCTGTTAACGTGGTAACGTGTTACCCTGTTAACATGTTACTCTGTTAACATTAACGTGTTACCCTGTTAATGTGTTACCGTGTTAACGTGTTACCGTGTTAACATGTTACCCTGTTAATGTGTTACCCTGTTAACGTGGTAACGTGTTACCCTGTTAACATGTTACTCTGTTAACATCGTGTTACCCTGTTAATGTGTTACCGTGTTAACGTGTTACCGTGTTAACATGTTACCCTGTTAACGTGTTACCCTGTTAACGTGGTAACGTGTTACCCTGTTAACATGTTACTCTGTTAACATCAACGTGTTACCCTGTTAATGTGTTACCGTGTTAACGTGTTACCCAGTTAACGTGTTACCGTGTTAACGTGTTACCCTGTTAACGTTTTACCGTGTTACCCTGTTAACGTGTTACCCTGTTAACGTGTTAGCGTGTTATCATGTTAATGTGTTGCCCTGTTAAGGTATTACCCCCGTTAACATGTTAACCTGTTAACGTGGTAACGTGTTACCCTGTTAACATGTTACTCTGTTAACATTAACCTGTTACCCTGTTAACGTGTTACCCTGTTAACGTGTTACTGTTACTGTGTTACCGTGTTAGTGTTATCATGTTAATGTGTTACCCTGTTAACATGTTATCGTGTTACCCTTTTAACGTGTTACTGTTACTGTGTTGCCGTGTTAGAGTAACCGTGTTAACGTGTTACCCTGTTAACGTGTTACCCTGTTACCGTGTTAACGTGTTACCCTGTTAATGTGTTACCCTGTTACCGTGTTACCCTGTTAACGTGTTACCATGTTACCCTGTTAATGTGTTACCCTGTTAATGTGTTACCGTGTTAACGTGTTACCCTGTTAACGTGTTACCCTGTTAACGTGTTACCCTGTTAACATGTTACTCTGTTGACATTAACGTGTTACCCTGTTAATGTGTTACCATGTTAACATGTTACCCTGTTAACGTGTTACCCTGTTAACGTGGTAACGTGTTACCCTGTTAACATGTTACTCTGTTAACATTAACGTGTTACCCTGTTAATGTGTTACCGTGTTACCCTGTTAACGTGTTACCGTGTTAACATGTTAGCCTGTTAACGTGTTACCCTGTTAACGTGGTAACGTGTTACCCTGTTAACATGTTACTCTGTTAACATTAACGTGTTACCCTGTTAACGTGTTACTCTGTTAACGTGTTACCCGTGTGCCTCATCAGGTGCCCTGCGGCTCGTGTTTGAGTTGAAGCAGACAGGAAGAGGAGCAACATGGCGGCCAAAGCAGGAGATGACCCGGCCAGCCTGATGAGTCTGTCCACCGTGTTCTGCCTGAGGAACCTGAGGAGCACCATGTGCTACCAGGGCTTCAGGAACAAGCTTTGCCTGCGCTCCGACATCTTCCTCCCAAGTGAAATCTGCGATAAGTTGGTCAACACGTATGTAACCGCCCCCCTCCCCTCTCCATCTTTGTTACAGTATTACAGATTTCATGTCTAATTCCTCTTCTTCCGTGTCGTGTTTTTAACAGATATATGGATTTAGTCCACACAGACAGTAACTTTGAACCAGAAGAGAGCTTCTTCCAACTTTTCTCAGATCCTCGAAGCACCAGACTGACCAGAGTTCAGCTGAGAGAGGACTTCGTACGGGACAGAGACCTGGAGGCCATCAGGAAACAGGTGGAGCTCGTTGTCCCGCCCACAATCCCTCACCCTCTCCCTTCACCCTCACCTTCACCATAACCCTCACCATAACCCTTACCCCTCACCTTCACCATAACCCTCACCCTTCACCTTCACCATAACCCTCACCATAACCCTCACCCTTCACCCTCACCTTCACCATAACCCTCACCCTTCACCCTCACCCTTCACCCTTACCTTCACCATAGCCCTCACCCTTCACCCTCACCTTCACCATAACCCTCACCCTTCACCATAACCCTCACCATAACCCTTCACCCTCACCTTCACCATAACCCTCACCCTCACCTTCACCATAACCCACACCATAACCCTCACCCTTCACCCTTACCTTCACCATAACCCTCACCCTTCACCCTCACCTTCACCATAACCCTCACCCTTCACCATAACCCTCACCATAACCCTTCACCCTCACCCTCACCATAACCCTTACCCCTCACCTTCACCAAAACCCTCACCATAACCCTCACCCTTCACCCTCACCTTCACCATAACCCTCACCCTCACCTTCACCATAACCCACACCATAACCCTCACCCTTCACCCTTACCTTCACCATAACCCTCATCCTTCACCCTCACCATCACCCTCACCCTCACCTTCACCATAACCCTCACCCTTCACCCTCACCCTCACCATAACCCTCACCCTTCACCATAACCCTCACCATAACCCTCACCCTTCACCATAATCCTCACCATAACCCTCACCCTGCTTAACAAACACTACATCACTCCTTCTGTAAGAAAACTACCCTCATACACTGGAAATCAAAAAACACCAAACACATTAAACTGGAAAATCCTTCCAGTAGATTACTTCTCTACGAAGAATCTCTCATTCTCCATCAAAACCTCAGGCGGTCGGTTTGGTCGTTTTCACAAACCTCATCCCATCCATCACTTTACTTTCTTTACATATCCACAATCAGAATTTAAACAGACTGACACTGTAAGTGGAATTTAGAGTGACTGCTTAGTACACACACTCACACTCACACACACACACACACACACACACACACACACACACACACACACACACACACACACACACACACACGTATACACACCACACACACACACACACACACACACACACACACACACACACACCCTGTCACACACACATACATACACACATACATACACACACACACACACACACACACACACACACACACAGACATACATACATACATACACACACACACACACACACACACACACACACACACACACAGACATACATACATACATACATACATACACACACACACACACACACACACACACACACACACACACACACACACACATATACATACACACAAACTCACACACACACACACACACACACACACACACACACATACATACAGTGCATCCGGAAAATATTCACAGCGCTTCACTTTTTCCACATTTTGTTATATTACAGATTTATTCCAAAATTGATTAAATTCATTTTTTTCCCTCAAAATTCTACACACAATACCCCATAATGACAACGTGAAATACATTTTTTAGAAATTTTTGCAAATCTATTAAAAATCAAAAATGAAAAAAATCACATGTACACAAGTATTCACAGCCTTTGCCATGACACTCAAAATTGAGCTCAGGTGCATCCTGTTTCCACTGATCATCCTTGAGATGTTTCTACAACTTGATTGGAGTCCACCTGGTAAATTCACTTGATTGAACATGATTTGGAAAGACACACACCGTCTATATAAGGTCCCACAGTTGACATGTCAGAGCACAAACCAAGACATGAAGTCCAAAGAATTATCTGTAGACCTCCGAGACAGGATTGTATCGAGGCTCAGATCTGGGGAAGGGTACAGAAACATTTCTGCAGCATTGAAGGTCCCAATGAGCACAGTGACCTCCATCATCCGTAAATGGAAGAAGTTTGTAACCACCAGGACTCTTCCTAGAGTCGGCCGCCCGGCCAAACTGAGCGATCGGGGGAGAAGGGCCTCAGTCAGGGAGGTGACCAAGAACCTGATGGTCACTCTGACAGAGCTCCAACGTTGCTCTGTGAAGAGAGGAGAACCTTCCAGAAGGACAACCATCTCTGCAGCACTCCACCAAGCAGGCCTGTATGGTAGAGTGGCCAGACGAAGCCACTCCTCAGTAAAAGGCTCATGACAGCCCACCTGGAGTTTACCAAAAGGCACCTGAAGGACTGTCAGACCATGAGAAACTAAATTCTCTGGTCTGATGAAACAAAGATTGAACTCTTTGGCCTGAATGCCAAGCGTCATGTCTGGAGGAAACCAGGCAGCGCTCATCACCTGACCAACACCATCTCTACGGTGAAGCATGGTGGTGGCAGCATCATGCTGTGGGGATGTTTTTCAGCAGCAGGAACTGTAAGACTAGTCAGGATGGAGGGAAAGATGAATGCAGCGATGTACAGAGACATCCTTGATGAAAACCTTCTCCAGAGCGCTCTGGACCTCAGACTGGGGCGAAGGTTCATCTTCCAACAGGACAATGACCTGAAGCACACAGCCAAGATAACAAAGGAGTGGCTTCGGGACAACTCTGTGAATGTCTTTGAGTGTCCCAGTCAGAGCCCAGACTTGAACCTGATTGAACATCTCTGGAGAGATCTGAAGATGTCTGAGCACCGACGCTCCCCATCCAACCTGATGGAGCTTCAGAGGTCCTGCAAAGAAGAACGGGAGAAACTGCCCAAGAATAGCAGCCAAGCTTATAGCATCATACTCAAAAAGACTTGAGGCTGTAATTTCTGCCAAAGGTGATTCAACAAAGTATTGAGCAAAGGCTGTGAATACTTATGTACGTGTTATATTTTCCTTCTTTATTTTTAATAGATTTGCAAAAATTTGCAAAAAAGGCTGTAACATAACAAAATGTGTAAAAAGTGAAGCGCTGTGAATACTTTCCGGATGCACTGTACACACACACACACACACACACACACACACACACACACACACACACACACACACACACACACACACACACACACACATACAGTGGTGTGAAAAAGTGTTTGCCCCCTTCCTGGTTTCTTATTTTTTTGCATGTTTGTCACTTAAATGTTTCAGATCATCAAACAAATTTAAATATTAGTCAAAGATAACACAAGTAAACACAAAATGCAGTTTTTAAATGAAGGTTTTTATTATTAAGGGAGAAAACCAATCCAAACCCACATGGCCCTGTGTGAAAAAGTGTTTGCCCCCTCCTGTTAAAACATAACTTAACTGTAGTTTATCACACCTGAGTTCAACTTCTCGAGCCACACCCAGACCTGATTACTGACACACCTGTTCTCAATCAAGAAATCACTTCAATAGGACCTGCCTGACAAAGTGAAGTAGACCAGAAGATCCTCAGAAGATAGACATCATGCTGAGATCCAAAGAAATTCAGGAACAAATGAGAAAGAAAGTAATTGAGATCTATCAGTCTGGAAAAGGTTCTAAAGCCATTTCTAAAGCTTTGGGACTCCAGAGAACCACAGTGAGAACCATTATCTACAAATGGAGAAAACATGGAACAGTGGTGAACCTTCCCAGGAGCGGCCGGCCGACCAAAATTACCCCAAGAGAGCAGAGACAACTCATCCGAGAGGTCACAAAAGACCCCACGACAACATCCAAAGAACTGCAGGCCTCACTTGCCTCAGTTCAGGTCAGTGTTCATGACTCCACCAGAAGAAAAGGACTCGGCAGAAATGGCTGCATGGCAGAGTTCCAAGACCAAAACCACCGCTGAGCAAAAAGAACATTAAGGCTCGTCTCATTTTTGCCAGAAAACATCTTGATGATCCCCGAGACTTTTGGGAAAATACTCTGTGGACTGATGAGACCAAAGTTGAACTTTTTGGAAGGTGTGTGTCCCGTTACATCTGGAGTAAAAGTAACACCTCATTTCAGAAGAAGAACCTCATACCAACAGTAAAATATGGTGGTGGTAGTGTGATGGTCTGGGGCTGTTTTACTGCTTCAGGACCTGGAAGACTTGCTGTGATCAATGGAACCATGAATTCTACCGTCTACCAAAACATCCTGAAGGAGAACATCCGGCCATCTGTTCGTGACCTCAAGCTGAAGCCAACTTGGGTTCTGCAGCAGGACGATGATCCAAAACACACCAGCAAGTCCACCTCTGAATGGATGAAGAAAAACAAAATGAAGACTTTGGAGTGGCCTCGTCAAAGTCCTGACCTGAATCCTATTGAGATGCTGTGACATGACCTTAAAAAGGAGGTTGGTGCTGGAAAACCCTCCAATGTGTCTGAATTACAACAACTCTGTAAAGATGAGTCGGCCAACATTCCTCCACAGCTGGAAAAGACTCATTGGAAGTTATCACAAACGCTTGATTGCAGTTGTTGCTGCTGAGGGTGGTCCAACCAGTTATTAGGTTTAGAGGGAAACACTTTTTCACACAGGGCCATGTGGGTTTAGATTGTTTTTCTCCCTTAATAATAAAAACCTTCATTTAAAAACTGCATTTTGTGTTTACTTGTGTTATCTTTGACTAATATTTAAATTTGTTTGATGATCTGAAACATTTAAGTGACAAACATGCAAAAAAATAAGAAATCAGGAAGGAGTCAAACACTTTTTCACACCACTGTACATACAGACACACACACACACACACACACACACACACACACACACACACACACACAGAGCTGGTAGCCTGCCGTTCGAGGGTACGTTGTGTTGTGTCCCACCAGACGACCTTCAAACAGCAGGTGTAGGTCAGTCTCACAGATTGCTGTGGAATTCAAATTTAAATTTCCCGGTAATCCATTTCATTGCACATTTGCTGAATTGACGTTGTACTGATGACGGATGAAGGAACTGTGATAGTGAACCTGCGAGCTGCAGTCGATGTCAGCAGTTTGTTCACTAATAATCTAATGATGGACTTTCTGGATGTTGCAGGACCTGATCGAGCTCCACCTCAGCTACTGCAACAGCCTGTCGTCCCGCAGCTTGAAGACGCTCAGCTGCTTCCGAGAGACTCTGGTGTCTCTCTGTTTGTTCGGCTGCAGCCACATCTACTACAGGAAGGGCGGCGCCCCGCTCGCCTGCAACGAGGACACGGAGGACGAAGAGGACGAGAGCCCCGCTTCCAGGCAAGCGCTGGAAACAGACTTTAACTTCCAGGGTTTCAACCGCCTGAGGTTGCTCAACCTCGGAGGACTTCCTGACGAGGTGGATGCCGAGACGCTGCTCAGACCCCTGAAGTCTCTCACCTCTCTAGATCTGTCTAATGTACAGCTGCTAGCAACAGCTTTTCTCACCCAGTGGAAAGACAGACTGGCCTTTCTTGTTCTCTACAACGTGGACCTGACGGAGGAGCTGGTCGGTACCGTGGTGGAGCTGGTTAATCTCAGGTATCTATTGTCTTCTGGTGGCTCCTGCGTTACACAATACGTAGGAAAACTCTCCCAAAATGACGTTTATTACTTGGTGAGTCACAGGATTTGAAATTTCTCTCAGCACCATGAAAGATGCGTTAACATTAAAGATTACAAGCAATCACTGAAGCCACAAAGTTACAATTTAGAAACTAAATAAAGTCAAATTAACAGCAGAATTTTTATTTGTGCTGCATGTTACAACCCCGTTTCCAAAAAAAGAGCATATATTTTTCATTAAACAATGAAATTTCTCAGTTTCAACATTTGATTTATTTTCAATTAAATATGTAGTTACAGGATTTGCAAATCATTGCATTCTGTTTTTATTTACATCTTCCTCAGCCTCAACTTTCTTTGGAAACGGGTTTGTAGAAATAATTTCACGCTTCATCATTCAAAGTATTTAACGAGGAAATGTTTGCAATGTAAAACAGTGACTATTAGTTTTCTATAGAACATTAGGGCCATTTTATCTTTGCAGTTCCTTAACACTGGGAAAAATTCAAGTACAACTATATATGGCTCAAATTTATGCAGTGAGTATATAATAAAGCTTTAATCCGTGAATTAAAAAATGTGAGCTACAAAAGTGTGTCGAGTGTCTGCTGCTGGAAAAAATTTAAAATTAAGAGATGACAAAGTATCATGAATTCATAAATTGTATATTTATTGGCAGCGAACATGTGCAGCATATTCCACTCTAACCACAGCAGTCTCTGCTTGTTGGGAAGTTATTAAGAGAAAGTGAAAGAGAGTGGATTGGGATCGGTATCATTTTTATATCATTAATATCATGCATGACTTTCAAAGCTTACTTCTTCAGCATCAATTCATTTTGAATACAAATGTTCCCGAAATGCCTCATTTTCAACACTAGATAACATTAAAGCAATTTGGATTTCATTTGGCCATAAAAGTATTTACTTGAAGTCAGATTGGATTAAAGGGATAAGTTTTAAACTTGTTTACGTGTAAATTCTAATGACCATATCAGTGTAGTTAACTTTTAATTTATAATTCTGGATTTCCCTGATATGTTAAGGTCCTAATCTGTATGTACAGCATTTCTCTTTGCATGCCCGTTCATAACTTGTAAAGGCAGTTATTAATAAAACATCACTGCTTTCTTCAGGCATCTTGACATCTCGCGGGAGAGCCGGCGGACGTCAAAGTTTAAGATGACCCGGAAAATCCTGACAGCTATTGTACAGCGTCTGGTCAATCTGGTTTCACTGGACATTTCAGGTCACATCATGCTGGACAACTGCACAGTTCCACACTTTGAAGAAGCGATGGGACGTCCGAGGTGAGCAACCAACTGTAAAGGGTGCAATGAGTCCACTTTCTGATTGTCATCTTCAAATTAACTGTTAATCCACTCGCGGATATTTAAAAATAGGTGAATTTTTCTCAATAAATAAAAGACCAAGTATAATAGTTTAAAATGTTTTTTTTTTTTAAATTTTGAAATTTAGCTTCTTTTTTATCTATTACTAGCACTTTAGATTTTTTTAGATATTTATACAGAAAAGTAGAAAATTCATAAGGGTTAACAAACTTTACAAAGTTTTTTTTGTATGTCTTCTCAAGTACTTTGAGTTTTTTTTATGTTTTAGATCTGACACTGCACGTAAAATAATGATGCATCAGAACCAATGGTGTTGCTTATCATTGACATCTCAGTAATACCCTCCCGTCCAAAAATATATGCATAGTATATACTTTTTTTGTATTTTCTTTTTAATTCAAAATTACAGTGGCATTAAGTAAATAAGGTGGATTTATTTTTTTTAAGGATTAAAATCTTTAAAAAAAAACATTTAATATTTGGTCGTCATGATAAGGACTGATGTTGGTTAAAAAAAATGTACTTGGTGAAAGTGGAAAATAATAGTATTTGTATGGCGGGTCTTTGACGTCATCATTGTCCTCTAACGTACTGACTATGAGGTTTATTTTTAAGCAATGCACATAACATAAAAACTCATATTTGTCTGTTTCAGCATTGAACCATGCAAGAGCAGCATCTACCCCTTCCAGGAGCTGAAGAGGCCCCTGCAGTTTCTGGGCTTGTATGACACCACCCTCTGTACTGTGACACACATCCCTGCTTATAAGGTACCGTTACTGCTTCTATTATGAATAGGTTCGAACTCATCATGACAAATTTCCCTTCACACAATGTGAGCGGTCGCCTCCTAATTTAGTCGACGGTAGATGTTGTGTCACGGAAGCACATGTGACCAAGAATCTGCCAAGTGCAACTAAAGCTTTTGATTGGTTGTGTCTGAAATTTAGCAGGTCCGGCTGAACTGACATTTGCTTTTTAAGAAATATTACGAACCTATTTTCGGACCTCCCCTGAAAGCAGCATTGTTTAACTGAAGTGAATCCCCATGCAGTGCAACATTTTAGGACATATTAATGTATTAATTCAACACGGATGGATAAGTTAAGTAAAATTCAAAGCTAGTATCACACGTCTTTTAATCTTGTTATGAGTCATTTACATAGAGAGAAGCGGTCACGCTGCTGTTTGGTGTCATCGAGTGCACCACACTGAACAAGAGAAAGCAAAGCAGAGAGTTGAAGGAAGAGAACAGAAAGGGAATTATAGACCGGGAATGTTCAGACCATCTCTGAGCAGCTCGATGATTCTGTGACGACAGTTGCAAATACAGTGAGGAAGTTTAAGGATGAAGGGACTGGATGTGAACAGAAGGATGTGGTAGTTGTAGACAAAGAAACAAGGACAACTTCATTGTATAAGCATCTGTTGCTTCATGAAATATGAACTAGGAGTAATTCACTGTTGAAAAAAAACATAAAAAAGATAATTTTTTCAATGCAATTAAGTCAAGTCCCAGTGATTCTGAGAGGATGTCCTTTAGACAGATGAGATGATTTACGCCTGCTGAATACGACGAATCACATCAGCTTTCCAAGAAAAGAACACCAGACCGGCTGTGAAATACAGAGGATGCTCGTTATGTTTTATGTTTGTCGGTTATGTATTCAATTCAATTCAATTCAATTCAATTCAATTCAATTCAATTTTATTTCTACAGCGCCAAATCACAACACAGGTTATTTCATGGCACTTAACACATTAAAGTCTTTACAGCAGAACTTTACAATATTATACAGAGAAACCAACAATTCATCAATTCAACAATTCAACAATTACCACGTAAGATATGAGAAAAAAACTCCTCTTTAAGGGAGAAAAACCTCCAACAGAGGGAAGAAAAACTCCCTTTAACAGGAAGAAACCTCCGACAGAACCAGGATCAGAGGTGGGCGGAGCATCTGTTAACAGAACCAGGATCAGAGGTGGGCGGAGCATCTGTTAACAGAACCAGGATCAGAGGTGGGTGGAGCATCTGTTAACAGAACCAGGATCAGAGGTGGGCGGAGCATCTGTTAACAGAACCAGGCTCAGAGGTGGGCGGAGCATCTGTTATCAGAACCAGGCTCAGGTGGGCGGAGCATCTGTTAACAGAGCCAGGATCAGAGGTGGGCGGAGCATCTGTTAACAGAACCAGGCTCAGGTGGGCAGAGCATCTGTTAACAGAACCAGGCTCAGGTGGGCGGAGAATCTGTTATCAGAACCAGGCTCAGGTGGGCGTAGCATCTGCCTCGACTGGTTGGGGTGAGAGTAGAGCAGAGAGAGAAAAGGACAGCATAGAGATACAAGAAGATACAAAAGAAAGAACAGAAACTGCACGAGCGAAGGAACTGAATGGAGACAACAGATAATAAGCAGAAACTATGGAAAAGTTAATGAGATGTAATGGTGAGATATGAGTTATGGAGAGTAAATCTGTGCAGGGCAAATTGAAATCTCAAAACTTTCAAAACCTTGTGGAGCTGAACCTACTCCCCGGTGTCAGAAAGCTCTTGTCTCAGTGGGAAGTCACGAGTCCAGCAGACCCAAAACACACCTAAGAAGGAGAAACAGCTGGGAACCAGTGGACCAAACTATATGTTGGTAGGTGCCGAAGTGTCATCGAGAGCTACAGTAATCACTTGTTTATCTGAGATTGCTTCTGAAAGGTTTGTGCAACAAAATAGTAGTTTCAGGGTCCCATCATGTTGCCAATGCTATTTTCATTGACTTTATTATTTGAAATGTTTTGAAGATTTTTTATTAAATATGGACCAAACAACCATTCCTGGTTGGGGCTGAAAGACGATGCCGTCGCTGATGGCTGACGGTCATCACAAACAACTCATGCTGGTAACTGTTGGGTTACGAACAGGAAGCTTTGTGTACAGGAATGTTTCATAGGAAGGTCTTTCCCAGCTGGGCTGTCCTGACGGGTTATGGTGCTTCGGTTAGTGTGCAGCTAATGTCTAACTGGCAAATGTGAGCTAGAGAATGAGGGAGTAGTGGTGTGGTTCACTCAGTTGCCCGTCTCCATTTATTTATAGTGTACATTGCAATCTTAAGTAACAGATTAACTACACAAAAGATGACAAAGCTGAAAGGTACGTTAAATAGCAGAAGCTATTATCTGAGCGAAACATCTTCGTTGATGCACTAAACTATGATAATGTTGAGGGGACCGGCTCAACACCTGCTCTTAGTAGTGCTGCCAACAAGTGGGCCGGGGGGACGGGTTGACATCTGGATGACATCTGGATGTAGTAGGGATGTACTTTTCAAGCAAAAGTTCACTGAATCTATTCGATTATTAATTGATTATTAATGCTTTCTAACCTTATATTTGGATATTGCTTTTATTAAAACCCTCGGTGAATTGGCTACTCAGTTAGCAGATGTTTTATGTGGGGATTTATACTGTAAAATATAGCTGTTTTTTTGTGACATTAAACACTTTTGTTTGTGGTCATGAAGTTTCAAGACGGAAGATATCAGTCCAAGACAAGCGAGGACGTTGGTGATCGGTCAAAACATATTACTAGAACTGGAAGCATTTATAACAGCAGTCCGAGTACCCCATGCAGCTCAGACCTGAAACCATGTCAACCAAACCCAAGCGTCTCCTGAACACCTGGAAGCGCCCACCTGAGGGAAGCGCCCACCTGAGGGTAGCGCCCACCTGAGGGAAGCGCCCACCTGAGGGTAGCGCCCACCTGAGGGTAGCGCCCACCTGAGGGTAGGGCCCACCTGAGGGAAGCGCCCACCTGAGGGAAGCGCCCACCTGAGGGAAGCGCCCACCTGAGGGTAGCGCCCACCTGAGGGAAGCGCCCACCTGAGGGAAGCGCCCACCTGAGGGTAGCGCCCACCTGAGGGTAGGGCCCACCTGAGGGAAGCGCCCACCTGAGGGAAGGGCCCACCTGAGGGTAGGGCCCACCTGAGGGAAGCGCCCACCTGAGGGTAGCGCCCACCTGAGGGTAGGGCCCACCTGAGGGAAGCGCCCACCTGAGGGAAGGGCCCACCTGAGGGTAGGGCCCACCTGAGGGAAGCGCCCACCTGAGGGAAGGGCCCACCTGAGGGTAGGGCCCACCTGAGGGAAGCGCCCACCTGAGGGTAGCGCCCACCTGAGGGTAGGGCCCACCTGAGGGAAGCGCCCACCTGAGGGTAGTGCCCACCTGAGGGCAGCGCCCCCCGAAACTAAATTTCCCCACTGTGGGATTAATAAGATTTTATCTTATCTCAGCGTCAGACCAACTCAAAGGGCCGTGACATTCACGTCCGTTTGGCACTAAGCGTGTTTGTCATGGTTCCCCTGTTGCCAGATTCCAGACAAGCTCCCCTACACAATTATAAAACTTGTCAGATACATTAAAAACATAAAACTTTCATCAGACAAAATATATTTTTCCTTGATATTTGAAAAACTGTAAGTATTATCATATTATGAAATGATGGAAGATGAGGGTAGATGGTTTAAAAAAATAAAACCATAGCATTCATGTCTAACCCTGTAATGACCAAGACAAGAGCTTTAAAGTGAAGGCAGTGAAGTTACCCAGAAAATAGCCTTGTGTTCATGAGGTTAATCAGTGTACTGTACAGATGTAATATAATATTCTATCTACAAATTATATATACTCTAATAATAATAAATCTGAACAAATATAATAGGGTTTCAACTCCAAATGTGCTTGGACCACCTAACAAGTTCATCAGGCGTGTAATGGTGTGTGATTGGACCATCCAGCGATTAAAGAGGAATTCATATACAGTGGTGTGAAAAAGTGTTTGCCCCCTTCCTGATTTCTTATTTTTTTGCATGTTTGTCACTTAAATGTTTCAGATCATCAAACAAATTTAAATATTAGTCAAAGATAACACAAGTAAACACAAAATGCAGTTTTTAAATGAAGGTTTTTATTATTAAGGGAGAAAAACAATCTAAACCCACATGGCCCTGTGTGAAAAAGTGTTTCCCCCTAAACCTAATAACTGGTTGGACCACCCTCAGCAGCAACAACTGCAATCAAGCGTTTGTGATAACTTGCAATGAGTCTTTTCCAGCTGTGGAGGAATGTTGGCCCACTCATCTTTACAGAGTTGTTGTAATTCAGACACATTGGAGGGTTTTCCAGCACCAACCTCCTTTTTAAGGTCATGTCACAGCATCTCAATAGGATTCAGGTCAGGACTTTGACGAGGCCACTCCAAAGTCTTCATTTTGTTTCTCTTCATCCATTCAGAGGTGGACTTGCTGGTGTGTTTTGGATCATTGTCCTGCTGCAGAACCCAAGTTGGCTTCAGCTTGAGGTCACGAACAGACGGCCGGACGTTCTCCTTCAGGATCTTTTGGTAGACGGTAGAATTCATGGTTCCATTTGTCACAGCAAGTCTTCCAGGTCCTGAAGCAGTAAAACAGCCCCAGACCATCACACTACCACCACCATATTTTACTGTTGGTATGAGGTTCTTCTTCTGAAATGCGGTGTTACTTTTACACCAGATGTAACGGGACACACACCTTCCAAAAAGTTCAACTTTGGTCTCGTCAGTCCACAGAGTATTTTCCCAAAAGTCTCGGGGATCATCAAGATGTTTTCTGGCAAAAATGAGACGAGCCTTAATGTTGTTTGTGCTCAGCGGTGGTTTTGGTCTTGGAACTCTGCCATGCAGCCATTTCTGCCGAGTCTCTTTCTTCTGGTGGAGTCATGAACACTGACCAAACACTTTTTCACACATGGCCATGTGGGTTTGGATTGTTTTTCTCCCTTAATAATAAAAACCTTCATTTAAAAACTGCATTTTGTGTTTACTTGTGTTATCTTTGACTAATATTAAAATTTGTTTGATGATCTGAAACATTTAAGTGTGAAAGACATGCAAAAAATAAGAAATCAGGAAGGGGGCAAACACTTTTTCACACCACTGTATATTAATAATGGTTAAATCTGGAATCTCCTGTGTGATTTTGTTTTTTCCAGGTGACTGGATCAAAGAATGAAGACCAGGTTCTGAACGCCATCGAGGCGTACACTGAGTTTCGTCCCGAGCTGGCCCACAGAGCCATCAATCAGCTGTTCGACATCGCCCGGATACAACACTGCAGTCAGCTGCTCCGAGCTTTGCAAGTATGAAGTTGGGTCTCTCTTTGAAGGAAAAGCAATGCCACTGACGTCCTGTTACATCTCTCATTTTTAACATCCCTGTCCTGTAAACTTTGCGTTCTTGTTTCAGCTCGTCATAGCAGCGCTGAAGTCCCATAAATACGATAAAAGCATCCAGGTGACGGGCAGTGCGGCTCTTTTCTACCTGACGAACACGGAGTACCGCAGCGACCAGAGTGTGCGGTTGCGCCGAGAGGTCATCCAAGTGGTACTAAATGGGATGGAACAGTACCAGGAGGTCACTGTAAGTCTGACGTGTCTCCATGCAGTCATGGTGGACATGTTATTGGGAGTTCAATGATTTCTGTGAACAGTTCTTTTCTGGGGAAAAGGGAGTGCACAGCATACATCTTCATCAGAAAAACAACTAAGAATTCAGTGCACAAGTTATCATTTCGTTTGGATTCTCTGAAATCAACACAGGGTCCAAAATATACGTACAGCTGGATATCTGACCGGTCTGCTTGGAAGAATTGGTACAGTTCAATTAAATGTGTTGGTTTCCAGGTGCAGAGGAACTGCTGCTTGACTCTGTGTAACTTCAGCATCCCAGAGGAGCTGGAGTTTCAGTACAGTCGGGTCAACCAGCTGCTACTGAAGATCCTGGAGCCGGCCCGGCAGGATGAGTCCATCCAGAGAATCGCCGTTCACCTCTGCAACGCTTTGGTGTGCCAGGTGGACAACCATCACAAGGAGGCTGTGGGGAAGATGGGCTTCGTCAAGGTAACATCAGCAGGACCGTTGCTGTTTTTAACCGTTCTGAACTTTCTCATATTTCATTCAGACGTTCATATGAGTTGATTATGGTTCTGACAAATTCTTTTATTTTTTACTTTTTTTCTTTCTTAGACAATGCTGAATTTAATTCAGAAGAAGCTACAAGACAGAATGGTGAGTGCCTTTTTGTTTGGAAATCTATGACTATATAGACATAAGTGTTGTGTTTTAGTATTGTGGAGTATTAGGACATATCATACAGATAGTGGCCCCAAGTTTATTAAGAATAATATCATTGTTTGGATGCTAAATTCAATATATTTTAAAAACCTTATTCAAGTAAACGTGTCTGTCTACATCTATAAATCAAATGTTACTTTATTGTTTATAGGAGATTGTTTGTTTGTTTCCACTCAGTGCGACCAGGTGATGGAGTTTTCCTGGAGCGCACTGTGGAACATCACTGACGAGACTCCCGACAACTGTCAGATGTTCCTCAACTGTCGGGGGATGAGTCTTTTTCTGGAGTGTCTACAGGTGAGTCCTTCACCTGTTGAGATTCAGCTGAAACAAGACGGGTTCATTTTTTTAAAGCATCTAGAATGTATTCCATACCAGATTAAATATCACGCTTATTGCTCTGTTATCTCATCAAGTGTTGTGAAATGTAATGCAGAGTTGTTTGAAAATCATGTTATCACATCAGTCCAATAATTTGTCCCAGGCAAAAAGATTGTTGTGTGTACGAGACTGAATATCACGCTGTTGGATTATTTGGACTGTGATCTGTGAATATTTCCACTGTCTAATATAATAATTCTGGTTTTGTATGATCATACTCCAGGAGTTTCCAGATAAGCAGGAGCTCCACCGCAACATGTTGGGTCTTTTGGGAAATGTTGCGGAGGTGAAAGCCCTGAGGCCCCAGCTGCTCACCCCACAGTTCATCACTGTGTTCAGGTAGGAAACTGTGGAAACCAGCGGAGAGAGCGACCCAGTAGCTGAGTGCCGGCTGCATGTCGTTCTCTTTCCCCACATATCCTGTTTGTCTCTATGACTTTCTATTAATGGCAAAAATACCAAATTCAAATATATCTTAACTAAATAAATCGAACTATTTCTTCTGCTAATCACTCAAGTTGTAGTTTGCATATCTGTCCGAACTTGTATAGATGGAGCTCCGAATAAGTTAGAAATTCTAAAAACGTGGATGGTTGGCAGACGACTTCATATCCTGACTGCAACAGAAGGTTGTAAAATGTTCAGTTGGACACCCTGCAGTAATGTCACCGATTTAATATTCATAGACTATATAGTCATCCACTTCTTCATACAACACACATTATGCACATTATGCATTATTACACACATAAAAATAGGAACAGATGAAATGCTGAAAGACTTTTATTTTAGCTATTTGTTTGACCAACACATGATTACAGAACACATGATTACAGTTATTAGTCAGGTTGTCTTGATGCATGGTGAATAAAAAAATCCAGGTTGGCATGCCCAGAAAGTTCAATCAGTTCGTCTGAACCCAAAGTTTAGTAGGAGAAACTTTTCATCAGTAATTATGAAATAGCACGTAACCATTATAATTCATTTTCAAAGTTATATACATATGAAACCTATTGCTCCTCTCATGGTTCATTAACTGTGCTGGTTTTGGTCGTCTGAGCTTTTTAGAAGGTTCGAAATACTTTCATAAGTGATGAGAAGTTACTCCCACTAAACTTTGAGTTCAGATCAAGCGGCAACCAGCAGTGACGTCACCCGTTGGTTTGTGAGCCTTATGAAGCCTTGAGTTTGGAATTTGGCCGGCACCATCTTGCTAGTTCGGAGCAGGAAGTGACCATATTTGGACGAACTGGAGGAGGAGCCAGCGGTGGATCTGACTGATCTGATTGGAAACCTGACGATACTACATCCCGCCCACCGATAGCTGTAACCTGACTGCACCACAGGCCTGTCAATCAAACAGACACGCCCCCAAAAACAGGTCTTCTTGAATCTTCTTTTCTAATGAATGAGGGATTATTTTCAGATGGACCTCCAGAAAACTAATAAGAAGGAGTGACTTTAGCTAACAACACCGAGATAACTGATGGACACATTTTATTCACTTTGGATTTGATGAGAGAAGTTGAATGGGAGTCTATGGAGCCGGAGGCTTTTTGGAGCCGACCTCTAGTGGCACTCGCTGGTATTGCAGCTGAAGACACTTCTGCATCAGCTCCATAGAAGTTCGTAGTCAGGGTTGAGGTTTTTTGTCTTTTTTTAGGAGGATTGTTGCTCCACACAACAACTTTCAATCAGATGCTCGATGTTGGATTGTGTTCTCCCTCATACAGTAACCTGCTGGACAGTAAGGCAGACGGGATCGAGGTGTCGTACAACGCGTGCGGTGTGCTTTCACACATCATGTTTGATGGGCCGGAGGTTTGGTCGATGGAAGAGCCGCGAAGAGACGCGGTGATGGACAAGATGTGGGACGCCATCCAAAGCTGGGACGTCACCTCACGGCGTAACATCAACTACAGGTGAGTGTCTGTTTACTATTTTCTCATTAATGGGATGCAGTATTTTGGTGTCTTATTTTATATGAAATCTTTGTTTAAGAATGTTCTCAAAATTCAAAGTGAGAAGTCATCAAATATCACGTCATGTAACACCGGGTGGGTTGAAAATTGAATTAACCCTGTTGGTGTAATAAATTACATTTAATATAAACTACATTAGTTATTGTAGCCTCATAGACAGTTATAATACTTTGACTGACATCTAAGTCAGTATTCTCTCAAGATTTAAACAGTTCGCAGCAATGATCAGTTATAATTACTGGATGCTCGACCATTAAGAAAGTAAGAGTTGCCTTTTTGTGTGGTTTTTTTTCGGTATTTTCAGGTGTTTTCACACTCGGTCCCTCATGTAGCCGACATGGTCTTATTTTAACATTTCTTTTCGTCTGTGAACACGGAGCTGCTGTAACTTCCTACAAAGCTCCAGTTTTCTCTCAACTGTTTAAAGGACGTTCTTTCAGAAGGATTATCAATTGTCAATTTGCATTTGAGCCCATTTCAGTCTGTTTTTTAAGTTTTTCTTTGAAGAGTAGATTCCTCCTGTGTCTTTTTCCATTGAGCCCAACTTCTTTTTTTAAATCTTTTTGGAAGTTCTTCTTTCCTATTTGTCTCCCTCTCACTGTGTTTTGCCACATCCAGGGAGGTTGGCTTGGACCTTAAACTACTACTGCTCATTGCTTGGAGAGGGTCTAGTTTAACAGGCTTGTGTATCATCTTCTTGCTGAACCCTCAGACAGCTCTGTCCTTTGTGAAGATTGTCATTCATCCACTCGCTTGATTTCCTTGAAGACGTTTCACCTCTCAGCTGAAAGGCTTCGTGGGTTCACCGATCTCCTTTGCATTCTCTGGTCTTTGTTAAAACAGCCGAGCGACCGGGATAAATAGGCCGAATGACTTACTACGAGATTGAAGATGAAAACAAAATAATACTTTAATCCAATTTATATAATCTCTATGTTTAGCAACAATTCTGGCACGACTTAAAAAAAAATATCTTTGTAGAAGAAGCAATAAATGACCTCCATCTTTCTCTGCTTTACTCTGACATCCACTCAGAAAGCTATACAGAAATTGACTTTTAATTTCCACACTTTTTTCAGAGGAATTAAGCTTTGTTTCAATATGCTGTAAGGGCAGCAACAGGCATACCCACAGCAGTGACAGGCCAAAGGTGCAGCTATGAATAATGTTATCTAACTTTTTCATCAGAAGTTTATGGTCAACCGAAGGGTATAAACTGCAAATAGAAAAACAATTTACAAACAGGCAGGACCCAGCAACTCAGACACCGAGTTGTGTTGTAGTTGTCAGTGGCTTTTCCTGTTTTTGAATTTTTAAAGTGAGTTTGTTCTGTCAGGTCATTTGAGCCCATCCTGCGCCTGCTGCCCCAGGGCATCTCCCCCGTCAGCCAGCACTGGGCCACCTGGGCTCTCTTCAACCTGGTGTCAGTTTACCGTGAGTATCTCCACGCTTCGTCTCAACATACAGTTCTGACATACTTTTATACTGTGTGGTAACATTGCAGTTTCTCTTTCACTTTGAACCAGCTGCTCGTTCTTTTACTCCGTTAGCACCCGTAAACTTCAAACTGCAAAGTGGTTTGGTAGAATTTACATATTTTTGCCCTGTCGTTATGGTAGTTGTTGGTTTTTCTATAACTGATTATTGTAAATTTAGATTGAATGCAAATATTATTGAATGAACAAAAATGATGATCAGTTAAGCCTGTAATTTCCTCTATAGTTTGCCTATCTCCCCTTTTAGGAAGAGCGTAGTAATAAGAAAACGGCCACAGCAAAAACACAGTGACGCAATTTGGAATATTTTTTAGCATGAATTGAGAGACTAAGTACAACCCCTTTAACCAGTGCCCCTTACTGAGTATCTTCGTGAAACAAAAATGCAGAAGTGGATTTGATGCTGTTGAGCATAAATTTGTTCCGTATCCACTAATGTACAGAAATAATTCTCACAATCTTTCTATTCCCATTTTTTATTTATCTGCAGCTGGCAAGTATTGTCCCCTGCTGATAAAGGAAGGAGGAGTAAGTCTTCTGGAGAGAGTTCTGGAGCTGGAGAGCTCCCAGCCGGAGACCCGGGACATGGCCAGGTAAGACCGATGAGCGGTTCGAGGAACCTGGACTTTGATCGCCTTCTCATTCAGGTTTTGTGGCTTCGCTTTTAGGAAGCTTTTCTAAAACAATTTCTACAGGTGTTGATTTGATCACAGGCAGTTGCATATGCTTCCTGTTGTATTTAATAAAGAGGGACATACTTTACTTACTGTACTTTAAATCCATACTGACTCATTTGGTCACTTTTTGGTGGATTTGGTCGGGAATAAGAAGAAAAGTTAACCATCGTTTCCTGTTAGTTCTGCTTTGTTTCATGTTCACACTGGCCTTTTATAAACTAACAGAGTCATATGAACTGCAGATGTCATCATACATTATGAACAACTGATGAAATATTTGTTTAAAAACTCAACTAGGCTTCATATGTAATGAAAAGTGATGATTTTGAACTTTCAGAGAAGATTCCTGTTTTCATTCACTGACATGCACGTGTTACAATAGCTATCAAATTATCTTCCTGTAACATAGTCATTTTATCAGGTGCATCAGGGCGATGTGGCCAAAACATTCAATCTAAACTTTTTTTTTTTTTTTTCAGTAGCCAAGAACAATTTACGATTTCGATCAAATTTGTTTTGTCTTCATAAACTTCATGAACTCATGATGAAACATGATTATGCCGACAACAGCATATATAAGACCATCCCATCCTTGTAAATGCCACACCGTAACTCAAGGACCAGAAAGGGAGATTGTGGCCATATTTTCAGCCATGTATTTGGTTGGATACTGAATTGATGACACTAATCTCGGCTGTCCACCTTGAAACTGCGTGGACGCTCTTCTCTGCTTTTGGGCTGAAGATGTCTGTGAAGCTGTTCACATTTTAGAATTTGTAGTGGTTTATTGCACTCTTCACTGATTCAAGCTCTTCAATATCTTGCCCGGTGGGTACCAAGTGCTGTGTTTATTGTCTGACGGCCTCCTGTTTGAGTGTTTGTTCAATCACTTGTTGTGTTGAACTGAGTTTGTACCTAGTTTGGGACTCAGAAAGAAGCACGTGTGCTAATGTCTCTGAAACTTTTTGAATTACAACCGCAGTGCTCATGGTGGCTGAGTGCGATGATGTTGAAGTCGAGCGATTTTTCGAGAGTTTTGGTGCATGTGATGGTCAATGCTGATTGGAGGGCTGCTCCAATAGTTTCCTGAGTTCTACGCCCGTACGATACAAATGACTGCAGATGATTCCCAATGGAGGTTTAGCCAAACCCAAATATTTACACTGTGAATTTGGGTCTCGTAAAACCAGCCGAGTCAGGGAAACCCCTGTGTTGCATCAATGTTTGTGAACTAAGGAGACCAGTTTTGTGTGAATTTACACTTTAAGTTTAGATCCTACCTGAATTTTAAACCAATGCCGAACTGTAATCCTAGTTTTGACTTTTAACCCTCCCAGAGCACAACAACCAGTCTGGGTGCCCAGCCTGGTATGCAGGCCCAGAAAAGGGCTGTAAGTCTCTGCCCTCAGATGTGAAGTCTTTTCTAAGGAAATGGAAACCGCCTGTTACTGTTGTCACTGCAGAGAACTGCTGCTGCTGACATTTGAATGACGGCGAAGAATCTCAATTTTGTGATTTATGCATTTTTCACATCGTTCACGACTAAAAACTTGAAATAATCGGAGTAATTCCATATGTTGCCCAGCCCCTAGTTACATTTAGCAAACAAATATACAACAAAAAGATGTCTAACAAGTTCTTGGGTCAGAAACCAACTTGTAAATGTTTTTCAGGAAAGTAATGGAGCAGTGTGAAACCTTCAAAGAAGACCCCATGGAAACAAATCAAGGACAGGAGGTGAACTATGGACAGCGAGGTTGACTCAGGAGCCAATACTTCCAGAAAACATCATGCAAACCCTCCTAAGACCCTCCTACCGTCATCGCTGCAAAGGGTCAGTCGTGTGCATTAGTCTTATTCTTATCATTCTTATTTTCTAGAGCAGAGCAGTGTCTCTGACCCTCTTTACAGCATTTTGGACAAAAAAAACTAATATATGACACATAGGAATTAAGATCTGGTGCATGGTGTTTTATTGTGAGGATACTGACCTTTGCTGCACATAAGCATCTCTTCAGGTGGGGGGAGGAGTTTGTGGGGGTTTTGGTTGACTGTTATCTTCTCAGTGTGTGTGTGTGTGTGTGTGCGTCAAAGATTTAAATGACAGAACAAAAGAACTGCAGTGATGCTCGGTTCTCGTGGATGGAAACAAAAGGAACTCCTCAGCTCACTACCATTAACTGGGACATTGAACTGAAGACGAAAGGTCCCAGGGACCGTCGGACCGTGTCGGGGGGGTCCAGGGACCCCGTCGGGGGTCCTTCACACTCGCTGTGTGCAGAACTGCAGACACGTGTTCACTTCATATTCACCATTATGTGTGTAAACTGCAGAGGCATTACACTGATGTTGATCGGGTGGGGGTGTGGTGGGGTGGGGTCGGGGGGCACAATTTGGTGGACTTCTTTTTGTTATATATGTAAATATTGTGTATGTCTCGTCCTTTTACTGTGTGTATGTTTTATAATGTAAACTGTAAACACTCATGACTTTACTCTATTTAAATTTTTGTTTCGGTTTAACAGTCGTTTGTACAGTCGGTGCAAAAAAAAACAGAAAAACGATATATACTAAAACTGAATCATTGAAATCCAGGCTGGCAGTCCTGATTCTCTGTTCCTGAGAGAATGTAGTTCCACTTTGCTTCTGTGTTTGATCATCTGGTACCTGTTGAGTCTTCTGACTGGAAGCAGAGCTGAACTCCAGTTGAGGGAAGCAAACCACCACAACCGCATTTGGGATGAAGTTTTAATGCCAACTTGTGAGCCCGACTTTATCCCCTAAGATAAGGATTGGACCTCAGGAACTGTCTTGAGGCTGAATTAGAAGCAAATGCCAAGGTTCAACATCTGGTGGAAAGATGGAAGCACCAAAAGCAGAGGAAGGAGGCTGTGACGGCAGACGTTGAATGTCTCATTTATTTTTGCATTATGAGCTGTTTAACTATCACAGACGGGTGTCATGTTTTAAAGAGCATCGCACTCCCAGAACACTGCAGACCTCAGGACCAATGGTGTCATAAAAGTCATGAAATACATGGAATTTTTCATTCCACGTGTTCTCCATCTTTATGGGAAACCTGGCGCCCACATGCTGCCGTGGTTTGGTTGGAGATTCAGGTGTGTTGATGCCAGCGGCTGCTTGTATGGTCCTGAGCCCGCACAGATGTGGTTATTGCACTTCTTTCTTTTTTAACTCCACACCAGCAGATTTTTTTTTTTACTTTTCAAACTTGTAATTAAGCCTCCAACAAACCTTTAGTCAAATAAGCATCACTTGAGGACATTTATCAGACGTTCCACAGCTCCATCTCTCCATTTGTTTCACATGCAGTCATATTCTCACAAACACCCGGAAATGAAGGCTGATGGAAAGTTGGTGCGTTTCCCTTTGAGGTTATCCACAGATTCTGTTTAGATATCCACACATTTGACTCTGCTGTTTTGTTTCTGCTCAGTCAGCGCTGCTTTAATAACTACATACTGGTCGGTTGGTGGGTCGCCAGTCGGATTACTGGTGTTTATCATCGGGGTAGAAATGTTGCTTTCTCTTTTCAGGTGCTTTAACAAGAGAGATGGCAGGATTTCACATTAGTTTGCCCTCAAGCTCAACAGTGCTTCCGGTGGTCAAGTGTGATACCAGCAAAAACCCAAACACCATTATCCTTTAACAACTGGCTGCTAGAGTTAACGGCTCCATTTACATCCAACACGCAATTCTTATAAGAAGCTGATAGAGAAAAATCAAATGGTACATTCACATGTATGTTTAACATTGAAACTGGGATGATGTCTTCATGACGTCTGGCTCACAGAGGAGGAGGCTGAGGTGACGGACTGCTCAAGTACCTGAACTGGGTCACTTTTTACTGTCACAACCAAAAGTCAGACTTTCTTCACTCCGTTTGCTTTTCGTGCTCTTGTGGAGTTTTGCAGGTGTTTTCTCTCTGACAGTCTTCCTCTTTGTCTTTGCGAGCACATGGCTCTTGTTTTTGCGCCCCAACTCTTGTTAAGTGGAATAGCATCAAATTGTGGGCAGAAATATAGAAATCCTGAGTATGTGGGATCTTTATCTGTAAAGAAGATGGAAACCAACCTGGGACCCACATCTTAAAACATTGCTCCACAGTGCTACCAGTGGTTTAAAAACTATGCAGGGGGACTCTTGATCAACACGTTTCTTCACTAGCTTTTTTTTTTTCATCATATGGCTTCATGATTATTTATGAAAAAAATCTCTAAACAGAATTCACAACAAATGTTCCACTTTAGAAAGTGTCTTCTTGGCCTTTAAAGGCAGCGTCTTACATTCAGAACATAACTCGGTCTGAATGGGAACAGCTGCTTTCAGTTTAGCAAGAAGAATAAGTCATGGAAATATACAGAAGTCTTTTGGTTTTAATACCTAGTTTTAATAATTTAGTTATAATGTGATGGATTCCCATTGATTATCATTAGGAGCACCAAATCAGTGCAGCCAGTAGATTTGGGAACTTTAGTGTATGCAGTGACTGGAGTCTTTATATTCTTAAAGGAGGATCCCATGTTTTTTTTAACCTGGCAGGTTTTTTCCAGTAATGTGTTGTGATTTGTTAGGTCACGCTATCTTCACCGTGATTGAAGAGGGATTCGGGGGGAGATGAGGAGTTGTACAAAACAGCATATATAAAAAGACTGATTGTTCTGCGTACGCCAGGTTGAAATAAACTGAAGTTATCGTTTAAAAAGATACTCCACACAGTTTTGACACAGAACAGTTATGACCCATAAATAGATTTTATTTCTCGGTAACTGGAATAACTTAAGATGGGGTTTCTTATTTGGGTCTTGTCAGTCAAAAAATAATTATGGGGAAAAAAACAGAAGTGAAAAGTTGTGATATAATTTATTAAATATATGATTGGAAAAGTCAGATTCCTGTGATGTAATTATTGAATTCAAAAAGAATTCATTCCTTTTTTGTGTCTGTCTTTGCCGGCTCCTCTCTGTGTCTGTGAACATTATTAACAACGTTATTAACAGCGTTATTAAGTCATTAACCACGTTATTAACCACGTTATTAACCGCATTATTAACCGCATCATTAACAGCGTCATTAACAGCGTCATTAACAGCGTCATTAAGTCATTAACAGCGTTATTAACAGCGTTATTAAGTCATTAACAGCGTCATTAACAGCGTTATTAAGTCATTAACAGCGTCATTAACAGCGTTATTAAGTCATTAACAGCGTTATTAACAGCGTTATTAAGTCATTAACAGCGTTATTAACAGCGTTATTAAGTCATTAACAGCGTCATTAACAGCGTTATTAAGTCATTAACAGCGTTATTAACAGCGTTATTAAGTCATTAACAGCGTTATTAACAGCGTTATTAAGTCATTAACAGCGTTATTAACAGCGTTATTAAGTCATTAACAGCGTCATTAACAGCGTTATTAAGTCATTAACAGCGTTATTAACAGCGTTATTAAGTCATTAACAGCGTTATTAACAGCGTTATTAAGTCATTAACAGCGTCATTAACAGCGTTATTAAGTCATTAACAGCGTTATTAACAGCGTTATTAAGTCATTAACAGCGTTATTAAGTCATTAACAGCGTTATTAGCAGCGTTATTAAGTCATTAACAGCATCATTAACAGCGTCATTATGTCATTAACAGCATTATTAAGTCATTAACAGCGTTATTAAGTTATTAACAGCGTTATTAAGTCATTAACAGCGTTATTAAGTTATTAACAGCGTTATTAACAACCGTTACTATGTTGAGTTTGCTGTTGATATGCGGTTCAGAGCAGTTATCACATCTACCAAACTGAGGTAACTTTATGTAACAAACAAAGACCTCGTTAATAATCACAACACCAACTGAACTGAAAGCTCTTCTAAATATCCAGGTTTTCATTGGCTGTTTTTTTGCTACGTGATCCTCCTAAAAATATAGATGAACAAGCTATAAAGTAAACTATCAGATTAGCTCATCATTTTTTTACACCTTTAATGAAACTCATAAAAAGCATAAAATACATCCAGTTGATGAATTAATTTGTGTTTGTTCTGCCACTGAACACCTGAGCTGGCGTTATTCTTTAAATGCAGTTGATTGGAGTCGGTGA
>NW_027185395.1:440000-442500 GCF_022577435.1 Embiotoca jacksoni
TAGTTGCTTGATGAAAAGGTTCCATGTAGTTTAGTTGCTTGATGAAAAGGTTGCAGGTAGTTTAGTTGCTTGATGAAAAGGTTCCATGTAGTTTAGTTGCTTGATGAAAAGGTTCCATGTAGTTTAGTTGCTTGATGAAAAGGTTGCAGGTAGTTTAGTTGCTTGATGAAAAGGTTCCATGTAGTTTAGTTGCTTGATGAAAAGGTTCCATGTAGTTTAGTTGCTTGATGAAAAGGTTCCAGGTAGTTTAGTTGCTTGATGAAAAGGTTGCAGGTAGTTTAGTTGCTTGATGAAAAGGTTCCATGTAGTTTAGTTGCTTGATGAAAAGGTTGCAGGTAGTTTAGTTGCTTGATGAAAAGGTTGCAGGTAGTTTAGTTGCTTGATGAAAAGGTTCCATGTAGTTTAGTTGCTTGATGAAAAGGTTGCAGGTAGTTTAGTTGCTTGATGAAAAGGTTCCATGTAGTTTAGTTGCTTGATGAAAAGGTTTCAGGTAGTTTAGTTGCTTGATGAAAAGGTTCCATGTAGTTTAGTTGCTTGATGAAAAGGTTCCATGTAGTTTAGTTGCTTGATGAAAAGGTTCCAGGTAGTTTAGTTGCTTGATGAAAAGGTTGCAGGTAGTTTAGTTGCTTGATGAAAAGGTTTCATGTAGTTTAGTTGCTTGATGAAAAGGTTGCAGGTAGTTTAGTTGCTTGATGAAAAGGTTCCATGTAGTTTAGTTGCTTGATGAAAAGGTTCCAGGTAGTTTAGTTGCTTGATGAAAAGGTTGCAGGTAGTTTAGTTGCTTGATGAAAAGGTTCCATGTAGTTTAGTTGCTTGATGAAAAGGTTCCATGTAGTTTAGTTGCTTGATGAAAAGGTTGCAGGTAGTTTAGTTGCTTGATGAAAAGGTTCCATGTAGTTTAGTTGCTTGATGAAAAGGTTCCATGTAGTTTAGTTGCTTGATGAAAAGGTTCCAGGTAGTTTAGTTGCTTGATGAAAAGGTTCCATGTAGTTTAGTTGCTTGATGAAAAGGTTCCAGGTAGTTTAGTTGCTTGATGAAAAGGTTCCAGGTAGTTTAGTTGCTTGATGAAAAGGTTCCAGGTAGTTTAGTTGCTTGATGAAAAGGTTCCATGTAGTTTAGTTGCTTGATGAAAAGGTTCCATGTAGTTTAGTTGCTTGATGAAAAGGTTCCAGGTAGTTTAGTTGCTTGATGAAAAGGTTCCATGTAGTTTAGTTGCTTGATGAAAAGGTTCCATGTAGTTTAGTTGCTTGATGAAAAGGTTCCATGTAGTTTAGTTGCTTGATGAAAAGGTTCCAGGTAGTTTAGTTGCTTGATGAAAAGGTTCCATGTAGTTTAGTTGCTTGATGAAAAGGTTCCATGTAGTTTAGTTGCTTGATGAAAAGGTTCCAGGTAGTTTAGTTGCTTGATGAAAAGGTTCCATGTAGTTTAGTTGCTTGATGAAAAGGTTGCAGGTAGTTTAGTTGCTTGATGAAAAGTTTGCAGGTAGTTTAGTTGCTTGATGAAAAGGTTCCATGTAGTTTAGTTGCTTGATGAAAAGGTTCCATGTAGTTTAGTTGCTTGATGAAAAGGTTGCAGGTAGTTTAGTTGCTTGATGAAAAGGTTCCAGGTAGTTTAGTTGCTTGATGAAAAGGTTCCAGGTAGTTTAGTTGCTTGATGAAAAGGTTCCAGGTAGTTTAGTTGCTTGATGAAAAGGTTGCAGGTAGTTTAGTTGCTTGATGAAAAGGTTCCATGTAGTTTAGTTGCTTGATGAAAAGGTTGCAGGTAGTTTAGTTGCTTGATGAAAAGGTTCCATGTAGTTTAGTTGCTTGATGAAAAGGTTGCAGGTAGTTTAGTTGCTTGATGAAAAGGTTGCAGGTAGTTTAGTTGCTTGATGAAAAGGTTGCAGGTAGTTTAGTTGCTTGATGAAAAGGTTCCAGGTAGTTTAGTTGCTTGATGAAAAGGTTGCAGGTAGTTTAGTTGCTTGATGAAAAGGTTGCAGGTAGTTTAGTTGCTTGATGAAAAGGTTGCAGGTAGTTTAGTTGCTTGATGAAAAGGTTGCAGGTAGTTTAGTTGCTTGATGAAAAGGTTCCAGGTAGTTTAGTTGCTTGATGAAAAGGTTGCAGGTAGTTTAGTTGCTTGATGAAAAGGTTGCAGGTAGTTTAGTTGCTTG
Organism: Embiotoca jacksoni; assembly: GCF_022577435.1. NCBI lineage: Eukaryota > Metazoa > Chordata > Actinopteri > Embiotocidae > Embiotoca > Embiotoca jacksoni. Next base: position 442,150 of record NW_027185395.1, read on the forward strand.
ATGAAAAGGTTGCAGGTAGTTTAGTTGCTTGATGAAAAGGTTCCATGTAGTTTAGTTGCTTGATGAAAAGGTTCCATGTAGTTTAGTTGCTTGATGAAAAGGTTGCAGGTAGTTTAGTTGCTTGATGAAAAGGTTCCATGTAGTTTAGTTGCTTGATGAAAAGGTTCCAGGTAGTTTAGTTGCTTGATGAAAAGGTTGCAGGTAGTTTAGTTGCTTGATGAAAAGGTTCCATGTAGTTTAGTTGCTTGATGAAAAGGTTGCAGGTAGTTTAGTTGCTTGATGAAAAGGTTGCAGGTAGTTTAGTTGCTTGATGAAAAGGTTGCAGGTAGTTTAGTTGCTTGATGAAAAGGT
>NW_027185395.1:445000-450000 GCF_022577435.1 Embiotoca jacksoni
GTGGAGACTTTGGTTCCTACAGTGTCGGATTAAATGAGACATTTGAATTGGTTTGAGTTTTGCAATAAATGTGAACACGGAGTAGTTTGAGGATTCATGACAACGTTAGACTGTCGGAGAGCTCTGAAGACTGCAGAGATGATTACCCTGATTATGAAACGGTGCTAAAAGGTTAATTACATTCCCACAAAAATAATGAACACAGTGAACATGTGGACTTCGGGGTCCTGAAGTTGTGTGTCCTCCGGTCGCTTCTGAATTCTTTCTTTTTATAAAACTGAAGAAGGTGATATGATCTCATCCGTAAATCTGCTGTCAGTCAGAGTATCTCGATGATGAATTCCTGCCATCTGTTGGCCTTTAATGTGCAGCTGGCTGCTGCCGTCTGTCAGTCAGACCTGCCATCAGATGTCCGGTCGCGCTGCCTGATACCACAGATGGTCGTTTCTGGCTTCAGTTATCGTGGGTGTTCTGATCATTTATTGCGCGATAACATATTTTAGTTGGAATTAGTTAGAATAAACGTATAAACTGATGTCTCGCATGATTTGTTGCCGGCACAAAATACACGAGTTAGCGTTTTATGGGTCTACACAAAAAAAACGAAGTACGAGATCAAAGATTGTATTTGCGAAGTGCATTTAACTTTTAATACAGTAGCTATTATGCTTATTTATTACTTACATTTTGGGCATTTATTTTTGTAGGATTTGGTGTGTTTCCCTTATGAGGAGTGGAGGTGATGCAGGTGTGCGTGCAGAATCGTTCTCTTTTTTTTGCGCATGTTAAAAAGCTCTCATTGAGCAAACAATGAGTGCTTACAAAGTAAAATCAGAAAATTCCAACATGATTTCTTTGTTTGACAAATATGACCAATCATGTGACCATTTTTCCATTTGAAAGTGTTCCAGTTCTTCATTCTTTACTGTCCCTTTTTCTTTCCAGCATTAACTTGCTTAACTTCAAAGATCTCCTGAAGGTTAAACTACAAACCTAGTTGGGGAAAAATAAGCTTTTCTTATAATTTTGAAAGATTTTAATTGGTAGAAATATTTTCTTTCTGTTTTGGTGGCACACAAAGGATGAGCAGCATGTTAAGAAGGATTGGTCATGTTTCTTGTGCTCACCTTCTTATTTTGATGTATTAGCATGCTAATATTTGTTATTCAGAAGTCATCACAAAACTATGGATTATGAATATGTCTTTGGTTTTGCAGGTATTTAATAAAAATCAAACTATTGTATCATTTTAATTGGATGGAAAGTTAAGGGATAACCGGGGTATTACAGTTTAGTTAGGGTGAACATGAATGTCTGTTCCAGGTGTCATGGTGATTCTTCCAATAGTTTATTGAGACATTTCACTTCAAATCTAAAACGGGAGGATCACCAGATTCAGAAGGATTCATTCTCTGGGAAACACGACCGTCACGGACCTCCAATCTAAAGCTTCTGTTGTTGTTATATCTTATGAACTCGTGTTCTCGTCCATTAGTTCACAGAGGAGAAGCTGGGCCAGGCCGAGAAGACGGAGCTGGACCCTCACTTAGAGAACCTGATCACTCGGGCCGACGGCACCAAGAACTGGACTGAAAAAATCTTAAGACAAACCGAGGTGCTCCTGCAGCCCAACCCAAGTAAGTCCTCCTCAATCCCCCAAAAACAAACCAACAAACATGTGATCTCCCGAATGAAAGTTTCATCTCACAGCTACAGTCATTGTTCCATAGAGCCATATTCCCCAAATGATTGTATGTCTGGAGTCCCAGAGGTGACGCCACTCGTACAGGTTCAAATATGTTTTTGTTTCAGTGAAGCAGGAGAAAAAAACTGTCACTGTGAAATTTGTTTTGAAAATATACACACCTTGATAGAATAATGAGTGGACGAGCTCCCCTCCCTCCCTCCATCTGTGCCTGCAGCAGAGGTGGAGCTCCGCCCACAGTGAGACACGCAGAGATCAGAGGACAGAAACTACGACCTGCAATGCGCTCGCAAAACGCAGCAGAGAGTCTCACAACTTAGCTTGAAAGAAAATTAGGTAAATAACATAAATGCAATATTTTCATTTGGACCGCGACAGCTATAAAAGTGAGTGTCTGTCTCTGAGAGATCGAAGTTACATCGCAGCTAAGCTGAATACCGCGATGGAAGTAGCTCTCACAGGGAAAAAGGTTGGAGACCGCTGCTTTACAGAAACTCAGTTCACCTGCCTGCATTTTCATAGGAGGACTGAATTTATTGTTGATGAAGCAACGTAACTTCAAACCCTTTCCTATGAAAGTTGCTGCTCTCTCCTGCTCAGTTTGTATGACTGCTGCGCTCTGTTCATGTGCAACAGGAACAGTCTCTCAACTTTTTGTAATAGTCTCACAATAAATCTATTTAATTTGTTTGGAAACAATTCACATTTCACTGGAGGAATCTTTTCCCCTAAACCTCCTAGAAAATCAGGGTTTGGGTTAAGTTTCTGGAATTTTTCGTGGAAATGTGCCTTTAGAAACGGTCTTAGTTCTACATGAACTTGAATGGAGTAAAACTGTCTCACTCTTGACCTGTGTATGTTTAACCCTCCATGCTTCAGTCGATCACACTGGTAAGTCTTTGCTTTATTTCCTCATTGTGTGAACTTACTGTCCCGCATGACTACAGATGATATACAGTACAGTGCTGTACTGCGGTTTTTAACTGGTTGTGACCCAAAAGGGGGGTCACAGTCATTGTGAGTGGTGTGAGTGTGGTCACTCTTCATTTAGTCTCAACCAAACAGATCAAAATGATGCTCGTTGTGTTTACAAATATTTTCAATTCAATTCAATTCAATTCAATTCAACTTTATTTCTATAGAACCAAATCACAACACAGGTTATTTCATGGCACTTAACACATTAAAGTCTTCACAACAGAACTTTACAATATTATACAGAGAAACCAATAATTCAACAATTCAACAATTCAACAATTCAACAATTCAATAATTCAACAATTCAATAATTCAACAATTCAACAATTCAACAATTCAATAATTCAACAGTTCAACAATTCAACAATTCAATAATTCAACAATTCAACAATTCAATAATTAAACAATTCCCACATAAACTAGGAGGGAAAACTTCTCTTTAAGGGAGAAAAACCTCCAACAGAGGGAAGGAAACAGGAAGAAACCTGTGCATGTTGCATGTAATGGCGGAGAAATGAGCAATCGGTCGAAACATCTAGCGAAAGTTCGTCACATACTGACAGAGTTTTAAATCTGCCTCATCATAGTTCATCTGTCGTTGCTCCAGTATTTTTGCAGCCTGGAGCCCACATAGGGAGTTAACAAGATTATACGAACACTCAAAACTTAAAAATACACAAGCGCAAGGCTAATATTGCTTAGTTCATAGCATGGACACCATTCCCCATCCAGACTCAACAGAGACCCCATTTTACAACAGGGGCTCTGTCCTAATAACATAATTTCATAACTTGGTAACTTTGCTTCACCCAACAATAAATGTGTACAATGTTAAAACACTAAAACGAATAAATAGAATAAATAACAGTGTATGTCTTGAGTATAAGCAACACCCAGTATTGCATATTTTAAATAAATATCACTGCCTGCTTTAGAATTTAAACTAACATTCAAATTCACAAAAGAAGAGGATGCAGCGTCCATGATTTCCAAACAGAACCTCAGATTGTGATCCATCAGACCTCAGGACAGTTGTCCACTTCACCTCAGTCCATCTTCAATGATCTCGGTCCAGAGAAGGCGGCGGTGTTTCTGGATCATGTTTCTATCTGGTTTCTTCTTTGGAGAGTTTTAACATCATTTGTGGACGCAGCGATGAACTGTGTTCACAGACGATGGTTTTCACAAGTGTTCCTGAGCCCATGCAGTGATTTCCACTCCAGAATAGTGTGTTTTTAATGCAGTGCTGCCTGAGGGCCCGAAGATCACCACCATCCAATATTGTTTGTGAACTGTGTGTGTGTGTGTGTGCGTGTGTGTGTGTGTGTGTGTGTGTGTGTGTGTGTGTGTGTGTGTGTGTGTGTGTGTGTGTGTGTGTGTGTGTGTGAGTGTGTGACTGTGTGTGTGTGTGAACGTGTGACTGTGTGTGTGTGTGTGTGTGTGTGTGTGAACGTGTGACTGTGTGTGTGTGTGTGTGTGTGTGTGTGTGTGTGTGTGTGTGTGTGTGTGTGTGTGTGAACGTGTGACTGTGTGTGTGTGTGTGTGTGTGTGTGTGTGTGTGTGTGTGTGTGTGTGAAGTACTTTGAGAGCACTAAGGTGAAAAAGCACTCTCAATAAATGCGTACCATTTCCCATCTAAATAAGTGAGATCTGAGGTTTGAGGCTAAAAGAAGTGAAATTATCAACATTAAACAAAAAACTAAGATTATGGAAAATGTTTTTTTCTTCACACTTCTGCAGGTTTTTCTCCCTTAAAGAGGATTTTTTTTTTTCCCCTCCTCATTTACGTGGTAATTGTTGAATTGTTGAATTGTTGAATTGTTGAATTGTTGAATTGTTGAATTGTTGGTTTCTCTGTATAATATTGTAAAGTTCTGCTGTAAAGACTTTAATGTGTTAAATGCCATGAAATAACCTGTGTTGTGATTTGGCGCTATATAAATAAAATGTAATTAAATGATTACTGTCAGACATCAACAATGGACGATACATCGGTCATATCGTGTCCAGTTTTGTATTTGACTCTTAAAGACACTTAAATCAAACATTTAAATTTATGATTTTGTTTTACCTTGTTTTACCTGAATGGTTTCGCAGTGTTTTGTTTTATCGTCTGTTAACCAGGCGCTCGAATAGAAGAGTTCATCTATGATAAGCTGGATAAAAGACTTCCCTCCAGGACGACCAATGCAGAGCTGCTGGGACACTACATGCAGGAAGCTGCCAATGAATTCGGCCCAGAGACCCCATATGGTGAGTGGAGCTGTTAACGAGACTTCTTTTTCTATTTTTTTAATTGGGAATCTCAATTAAATAG
>NW_027185395.1:452500-527500 GCF_022577435.1 Embiotoca jacksoni
CTCTCTCTCTCTCCCTCCCTCCCTCCCTTTCTCTTTCTCCTTCCCTCTCCCTCCCTTCTTCCCTCCCTTCTTCCCTCCCTCTCTCTCCCTCCTCCCTCCCTTCTTCCCTCCCTTTCTCTTTCTCTTTCTCCCTTTCTCTCTCTCTCTCTCTCCCTCCTCCCTCCCTCCCTTCCTCCTTCCCCTCTCTCTCTCTCTCTCTAAAAAAAAAGAGGTCAATTATTTCTTATTTTTCCTAACAGATTTGTTTTTACCTTGAGCAAACTTTATAAATAATGATAATCATTAATTGGATTGTAGTGATGTTGTAAACTAATTGATTTCTATAATTAACCCATATTATCATATGCAGTCATGAGTAGATTTGTTTTTACTGTGTGGATCTAAGACATGTTAAATTCAAATCAGAGAAAGGATGTGATGAGAAAAAAACCTGCAATCATGTTGTATTGTTTTTTTCCAGGAGATTCTTGACTGAAATGCTTTAGTTGATATTTGAGCCATTTTGTTGCTCGTTTGAATGTCTGAGTACGAGTCAGCCGACGCATCAAATCAACCTGAGTGGCCTTTAACACTTTGATTAGGGTCACTTTAACATGACTGAATGAATTAGACACCAACGTTTCAGTGTTCTGTGTTTGAAAAGCTAAAATACACATGAAGCCTATTAAGAAACAATATGTGAAATAACATTCACAAACTATAGATCTAGAGAATAATATAGAATTATAGGTCATTTATTATCATTGATGAAACCGACGAAGAATGTAGCATTGTTTTTAAGGCACACTTTGCCTGAAATCGTCCAGGTTTCTGCTTTATGTGCGTATTTAGTATAATTTAGTCGAGGTGGAACTCAGCATGGTGACAGCTGGGTGAGCAGTGGAGACTGTGAAATATTTGATCATTCCCATGTTGGGATTAAATTGAATGAATGCAGTTCTTCTAACAAAAGAAGGAGCCGACTCATCAATTTCTGTCTGTTTTCTGACTCCAACCATTTTGTTGCTTAATGAAGATCATAGATTACATCTATTTGCTTCGTAACTATTATGAATTTCTTTTAACTGTAATGTGCCTCCTTCCTCAGGCTAATTCTTAATGATCTGCACTTGTGTTGCTACTGTTTCATTTTCTTTCGGCTGGTATGCTTTTTATTTATTGTTTTTGGTAAAGTTTGTAACTGCATGACTGGGCCAACATGTGTTTCCTCCTTCCTGCTCTTGTTTGTAGGGCTGCACCTGATTTTCAGGAGACACGGCCTCGAAATTATGTTCTTTCTGCCAGCGCATCAGCGGTAAGACTCTCGAGAAAAACAAACGGCACAATTTAGGCTAACATGCTAAAGAAAGAGTTGGAAAAAATGATTTCACTTCTTTTTAACCCTTTAACAACAATATTCACTGTTTTTTCATCTGATGAACATTTAAGGTCGAGTCAGGTTCTGTATTTACCATCTCTGGCAACACATATTCACTGAATACCACTCAACAGGTTTAGTATCATGTGATCCTGTGGGTTTAAACACAAATGTGCATAATTGCACACGAGACATCATGCACAGATCAAATCACTTAAAAATGAAGACAGAGAATCAGAGTTACAACTTTCACTCTTCCAGCCGCATGTCGTCGTACAGTTTTACAGATTAGTTCATATTTTTCTTTTCTTTTCCTAAACTTAAAAAGTTAAACCACCAGAGGTCAGCAAACGATTCTCAGCTGCACTAACGTGGAGGTGTAACACCGTGGGTGTCGATGACATCACTACTGCGTGTTGTTACAGATGCAGCAGACTTCAGACTTTTTATTAGTTACTCTTTATTTCTTTTTATAGTGAAACATAATAAACTTCAGGTTTAAAAAGCTTCACATTCCTTTTCCAGAGATTCAACTTTCAAATTGTTCAACTATTATCATTTGAAATGAAACTCCAAATACTTAATTTTGTATTAAACAAATGCAGAATAGAGGTATCTTCACTTGTGGTGTCAGACTTTTGGACCCTTAACCGCTTTACTAACTTTGCTGTGTCGGTTGTACAAGCCAAGTAGAATTAAAGTGAATCTTGAATTTTAAAACGTTGTCAGGACATCTATCAGTAAAGGTTTGACATGATTATACTTGGACTTCAGTACAGAAGCTGATATGTGGAGGAGTCGCTGCATAGACCATCAGAAACCTGGATGAGGTTGTAACGACACAGATATATGAAAAAAAAACATTTAGCAATGAAATATTGATCCCTTTGGCTCCACTATATGTTGAGCACCAAAACAGCTGGAGGCAGCCCCGTGTGCTCGACACCACATACAACGCTGTGTAAGCCTGGCCAGAGTAGAATATAGGAAATTCATGTGTTGTTACAAAATAATTACAGTGATGATTATAAGTAATAATTAATTGAATGTATTGAAAGTAGATTATATGAATTAGATTAGATAAAGTCTTTTTTAGTCCACCGTTGGTGGTCAAGATCAAGTTGATCTGTTTAAACTGGAAAAACTGACTTTAACTGAAAACAGTTTGTCCAGTTTTATACCAGTTTCCACTTTAGTAGAAGTTACACTGAAGTAAGCGCAGACACAGCAAAGCTGTTGTTTATAAAGTCAATATAATTTGATATGTAATTTCTCAGAATGGATCATAACTGTTGTTTTCTGTTATCATGCTGCTTATCTCAGCTGCTGAGTGAGGAAGTGGACAAAGTGAGTATGTTCACCAACACAGTGTGTGTGTGTGTGTGTGTGTGTGTGTGTGTGTGTGTGTGTGTGTGTGTGTGTGTGTGTGTGTCTGTCTGTCTGTCTGTCTGTTGCTGTCTAACAGCTTAATCCAAAGCATGATGTTTTTATATCTTTATTCCTGTCCTTTCCTTTCCCCCTCCAGGCGGAGCACGAGCTTCGTGTTGCTCAGACTGAGTTTGATCGACAAGCTGAGGTCACCAGACTGCTGCTGGAAGGCATCAGCAGCACACATGTGAGTAGGAGCTGCAGCACCCGTTGGCCAGAGTAATGGTGGAGAGCGACGAGGCGACATGAATCACTGTTTTCTAATTGTTGGACATATTGCACGATGTAGTAGATGTCAAAAAAATTCTAAATGGCGGAAAATTCACCATGCCACAATCTGTCTGATTGATAGCTCACGAAGAACAACAGTGCTTGTTCATGACGTTTGGATGCTCTGAAAATAATTGAGAAATCTGTTGGTGTGCACTGCTGACTTGTATTCCTACTGAGTTCACCTTTTCCTTCCCCCCCTCCCCCCTCAGCTCAACCACCTGCGCTGTTTGCAGGAGTTTGCAGAGGCTCAGGCCACTTATTATGCTCAGTGTCACCATTACATGCAGGACCTCCAGAGGGAGCTCAACAGGTGAGGATTTACATCTGGTGGCAGCTGCAGCTCTCACACACATTATGATGTTTCTATATTCACAACACAAATACCAAAAATTCTACAATTTATTGAACAATTTTAGTCCAGTTGGTTACAGTCTGCCATCTCACAAAATCCCACACACACTGCTCTCGTAACTCTGCAACAGAAAAGAGTCTGTCACACTAGGTTTTGAAAGCCAGTTATCTACCAGTGGAGGTTAGTCACGTAGTTTTAAGTCTCAAATTGTTTCCCAAAAATTCTGAACTTAAGGCCTTATATTTATCATTTTTCCTCTGTCACTCAGGAGCCTCTTTAAGCCCTGTTGTGCAGCACCAGGAAGCAGTGGTGGAAGAAGTACTCAAAACTCACTTCAGTAAAAGTTGTACTGTCAGCAGAATGTACTCATTATGCTAAATTACCCAATATAACCTGCTATTACTATCAGATCTACATTTTTTGAAAATGTATTTATTGACATGAATAATGTGAGCAGCCTTTTAATATGAATCAAGAGTTGAAACTCAAAAAAAGTTGGGACGGACCACAAAAGACGAGATGTATATACATGACTACAAATCCTGCAAAATCTACAGTCACAAGTTACAGAATTGTGATGTCACAGTGTACCGACACACCCTGGTGAACATGTTTAAATGTATTGTAGTGAGGTGACAAGTTAAACCAAACCACAGATGTTTGAGTTGGACTTTGAAGGCAAATCAATACCAATGTAAAAGAAAAATATTTTGAGAAAAAGAGAATTACATTCCCCATTACGGCACCAAGACTACAGCCTAAATTAAACAAGCTGGAAATCCACTTCCACCTTCCCTTACCTGATCCCAGAAGACGTCCCAGTGAGGATGGGGGATGGGTGGCTGGATCTGCCTCGAAAAAACAAGCTGGAAATCCACTTCAAGCCCTCATGTCGTCCATTTGTCTTCCGATCTTCTTGCAGATGTAGTAATACCGTCGCTGCCCCCCCACTCCTCCGCTGCTGTTTGCCCCAATCCCGTCTCTTCTGCCTTCCTGTCTGGACCGTCCCCTCCCGGTCCGGCCATCCCTTCCTTCCCCGGCCAGAGGCCCAGCACCCTGGCTATGGAGCAGACTCAGCTGCCCGTCACCGGCACTAGAAAGGCAAAAGTCCTGTATGACTACGATGCCCACGATTCCAGCGAGCTTTCCCTGTTGGCTGATGAGGTACAGTGAGATTTACTGAGTCACCCTCCACTGACATCTCTGTCCCACCTCACGTACATACTGTATGACTGGGATGTGTATTTTGGGTACTAAAAGGTTTGAAAATATAACCCAACACAATCAGATTCATATTTTCCCCTCTCTATATTAATGTGTTTATTTTAAACACCTGCTTTGGAGTCTATCTGATGAATATGATATAAACCAGCCTGGTGCGGTTCCTTTAATCTCAATGAAATGTTTTAGTTTCCGTTATAAACGGTTGTGATCAACGCAGGATTCATATCCAGCAGGAACGGTCGAGAGAAGTTCGTTGGTAGCTTTCTTTAGTTTCTGCGCTTGATGAGTTTTAACTGAAGTTGAGGTCGAGGGTTGGATTGATAAACTGCTCTGCAGCCTGGGAAGGTAACAGTTAATATGAGTGGGTGGACGGAGGCCTGTGTATAAGTGCAAGGTTGTTGTTTACCACCAGGCGGAGCCTCACAAACCACCAGTTTTAGCATCACTGGCTTATTATATTTACAACATCAAGATCAATGAAAAAGAAATTGATCGACTCATGAAAAGAAACCTGCAAAATTGGGGATAAAAAACTGAAACGGACATGGAGAAGAGAAATCAAAGCAGAGAGAAAGAAGTGAAGGCCGTAGGAGCATCGCTACGAGGCTTCATGTTGCCGTGACTACGGCTGCAAACATCAGAAACAAGTTGAAGGTTACCAGCAAAGAAAAAGATCCGTGATGACACGTGATCACAGCAGAAACCTCTGAATATATCAGGGAGGGGAGTTTACCTGTTGCTCACCCTGTGTGTGTGTGTGTGTGTGTGTGTGTGTGTGTGTGTGTGTGTGTCTCACTCTGAACGAGGGTCGACACAAATCAGAAGACACACACACACACACGCACACACACACACACACACACACACACACACACACACACACACACACACACACACACACACACACACACACACACACAGTGTCCTGACCTAAGAAGCAGAGCTGGATAGAAGCTACATGGTTGGCAGCAAGTAGAAGGCCGATAATAAAAAGATTATAACCATGAAGTGTTACAGGAACATTAATACAAAGATTATAACCATGAAGTGTTACAGGAACATCATTTATGGAAAGCTGTCATAAACCTGTTTTCCGTGCCGCCTCCCAGAGTTTATACTCTGTTCTCTTTCCCGTCTTCTCTTTGGCTTTGTCTGATTGAACCTTTTAGAAATGACTGTACAGATACTAATCGTAAGGAGACAAACTCTCAGGTCAGGAAAATGACAAAACACCAACCTGAATCAGAAGCCTGATGCTGAGCAGAAGGAGATGATGTCACCACGTAGTGTGCAACATACGCTTTCCTGTTTCCTTTTCATTTCTTTCTTCTTCTTTTTTTTCTTTTTTCTTTTTTGAGATTTAGCTTAATTTTAAATGAACCATGTTTTGCCAAATTTGTTCTAAAATGTCTTTGTTTTTCTTTCTGTGCAGCTCATTACTGTCTACACGGTACCAGGAATGGACCCTGATTGGTTGATGGGAGAACGGGGCAATGAGAAGGGCAAAGTACCGGTCACCTACCTTGAGCTGCTGAGCTAATGGACCAAGCAACATACACTTTGCAGAACCCTCTATGGACTGTCACGTGTGCACTGGGAACATTTACTGCTGGCTGCAGTCTGTGTCCTCATGCATCAGCATACGTTTGGGTCCCGGAGGTAACCACTGCTTTGATTTCACTTGTCTCTGCATCAGGAAAAAAAAAGGTTTAAAGCAAGTTTCCTGAGTTGGCTGGCAGGGTGCCATTTAATTTTTTTTATTCAGGAACTGAGGCACGACTTATCTTTTTACTAATTCGGCAGAGTGAAAATTTTAGTCTGATTCTAACAAAACGATGTGTTTGTAAACCAACCGGTGTTTTTTTTTAAACTATTGCAGTTTATAATCTTTTAGAAAAATCCAGGCGATAGTTACCACGGTGATGATAATGCATGTTAATACTCAATCGGCCCAACCTGGCGCTAAGATCCTGTATTGTGATCTGTGGCTATCAGAAACACTTCAGCATAACTGCCTGTTGGGAACATTTCTATAAATACTGGCGTGTAACGAGTGGAAATTGCAACCAACACTTGTGACCGTGTGATCGTATTGCTCAATACAGTATCAGCGAGGGTTTAATTTCATGTGGCCCGTTATAACAGACTTCCTTTAACTCCAGTAATGTGTGTTCAGAGTGATGCGGCCACAGGTACACACTCTCCCGGCCTGTTGATAGTGCAGTATGATGGCTTTTGACTGGACTGATAGAGTTGTACCATTGGTTGACAGATTGATGATGTCATCACTGGCCGGCGAATGTCCCAACTTCCAGAGTCCATTTCAAGTTACGAAATTTCTAATGTTTCATACACGAGCCAGTCATATACTGTCATATCATTTTTGTCAGTCTTACATGAGTATTTCAAAGACCAAGGCCTTGTGAAATCAATTTAAAGACGAGTTCAATGAATAATGATAAGGTGGGTCTAAGTTTTGTAGTTTGGGTGATCATGTGATCATACCTGAGATCTGGGAACACGGCGACGTGACGTTTGATCGAGAAAGACTTAATAGAGAGTTCAAATAAAACTGGAACTCGGGGACAGAAGTTTTCTCCAAACTCGGCAATAATCTCCCATCTGCTGAGACGAGCTTTGAACTGAGGTGGAATAGAAATTCTCTCTTGCTGTTGGTCAATAAACTGAATCGCAGACTGGGAAGCTTGTAAGTTTCAGTGTTTTTATGGTGAACCTGATTAATAGCCTCTGACTGTTAGATTGTGAAATAATTACAGAACTCAGCACTTGTAGAAGCCATCTGATCTCTGTTCTGTTACATAATCATAGGAACATGTTCCTTGTCAAATCTCCAAGCTTTAGTGAAACAAATTGTAATAATAGTGTGGTCTGTAGCTGATTTCTGAACCGTGTGGAGATCAGTTACACTAAAACTAAGTGGTGTTACCTTTAAAATGTTATGAAGTGCAAAACTAGATTACTGAGGCTCAAATACAACAAGTACATTTCTCTTGATGTGAAAAAGCACAGTGCAGACAGGCCGTAGGGTTTTGCCATATTACAGTTTGTGTAACTTGGTTTGCTGGTAAATCATGAGGAAATCATGGAGGAAGGGTTTAATCTTACTCCTCCAAAAAAACTCCTCCAGATGTCTTGTTTGCATATTTTAATGACTAATGTCTGTGACTGTGTAATGGATTTAGTTTGAAGTACTCAGCTTCCACACACTGAATTTCTTTGACTGGCAGCCTAAAGCCTGACACATAAACAAACACTTCTTCACCAGAGTGGCCCGATCCAGTCGCCCAATTTTTACTTTTTATTCAGGGGTTGTTTGCTTGCTTTTTCCCTTCCAAATTAATTTTACCCTTCTTATTAATAAATAAATTAAAAAAACTGCCCAGCCTGACAACACTGCTCTTAAATCAGAGACCAGGTGAGGGGATAAAGTGGACTATCAGGCCAAAAGGGCATGGGTGAGGTTGGAGCATCTACCAGCTGCTAGAAAGAATTTAATACCGTTTCCACAAAAATAATCCTACTTGGCATCTAATAAAAGTGGCACAGAGAAGCTAAAATAAAGGTTACATTCATCGGAGTCAAAGAAATGACTCCTCAACTTATGAGAAAGTGGAGTTTTATGCGACTCCTAATGTTTAATTATTTGTAACTCACGACGGATCATGTAAAGTCCTTATTTGGTTGATAGTGCAATAAGTGTGAGTCGTGTCTAGTGAGGGACTCCCCAGTGTGATTTCACATCCCGACATGCTAAAAATGGAATCTAGAGTTTATAGTTGTTTATATATATGTATCTGACATAACTGCTTCAATGGATATTCCTGGTTCCCAGAAGATGCTGAGTGTTCCTGTGACCCTCTCCCTTTCCTGTAGCACCACTATCAGGCCCAAATATCCTCCGCTATGTTAGAAAATCCTAAATGTATCTATTTGCTGAGGATCCTCAGGAATAAATGTGTTTTGGCCTCAATTTTTTTGAACATTTATATTTTTGAGTTTAATGAATTAAGGTTTCTAGCAAGATGTTTGATTGTGAACATCTTTCTTAACCTTGATCTCGATAAAAACAAAAAAGAATAGCCCATAAACTGTATGTGATGTTAAATGAATTCAAGACTTGTGCTATTGTTTTTTTTAAAGCTTTGTTTTTTGTTGCTTATATGATTTGAATTCAGTGTATTCTTAAAATGTGTCTAATTTCAAACATCTTACTGACATCTCATTGTCGTCACCTTCCAACTTATGCCCACTGGTTTGATGTGCAATAAACATGCATGTGTGTTACAGTAATGTGATGTTTGCTTCTTGAATATCCACTAACAGTACTGATGCTGGCACTTTCACTACATTCGCAGCGTCCAACGGATCAGTTGTGTAAGTACTGTGTCAATAACTATATTACTACTAATGTCAAAACACAGTGACAGTCAATTTTTGGTATATTTCCAAAGTACATAATTAGGACAAGAGTAACTAATACAATTAAAGTGCATTCAAAGTCAATTTTTGCTTAGTATATTTATATGATAGCATAACTTGAAATGCATTTAGTACACTTATTAAAATACACTAGAATTTAAGTATGGTTCTAATCTTGTTAAATATGCTTTTCAAAAGTGTAATTTTTTTTAATCTATAACTTAAGTACAAATTTTCTAAAATGTGTAAGTAGTGTATGAAAATTGCTTTAATAGTATATTTCAAGAACGTTTACTCCAACATGCACTTAGTTTGAGGTACGTTTTAATATACTTTATTAAAGTATACCAATTTAAAACATATTCAAATATATCTTAAGTGTGTTAAGACCTCAGTTGCATTTTATTGCCACTTGAGTACTATGACAAAAAGAAGGTTTTTATGAAGTGTATTTGTAAGGTTTTAAATTATATATTTTAAAAATGTTTATGTTGAAATCATCATTTAATTAAAGCTTTACTGTAGTATACTTCCTTAAAGTGTACTATTCATAAATGTGGTTCTGGCTGTAAGGCTAGGCAAGGCAAATTTATTTGTACATCACATTTCAACAACAAGGCAATTCAAAGTGCTTCACATAAAACTATTAAAAGCATCAAAACATCAAGCAAAAGAAAAGGACATTTAAAAACAATTAAGAACAGTTATTGAAACACTAAAAACAGTCATTAAAACATTAAACAAACTAAAAATAGAATAAAAGTTACAGTGCAGTTTAAGAAATAAAATACAGTAGTAAAATGCAGAAATACAGTAAATTGATCAACATCCTTACATCTGGTTCAATGAAAGGCAGCAAACAGAAAAGTTTTCAGTCTTGATTTAAAGGATCTGAGAGTCTCAGCAGACCTGCAGCTTTCTGGGACTTTGTTCCAGATATGTGGAACATAGAAACTGAACGCTGCTTCTCCATGTTTAGTTGTGACTGTGAACAGAAAGGAGAGCAGCAGACGACCTGAGGGGTCGGGATGGTTCATAAAGGAGCAGCAGATCACAAATAAACCGTTCAGAGCTTTATAGACCAGCAGCAGGATGTTGAAGTGGATTCTGTGTTGGACAGGAAGCTGGTGTAAAGACCTCAGAACTGGAGGGATGTGGTCCAGTTTCTTGGTCTCAGTGAGGACTCGAGCTGCAGCGCTCTGAATCAGCAGCAGCGCTCTGACTGACTTTTTACAGAGACCCTTAAACACACCGTTACAGTAGTCCAGTCTACTGAAGATGAATGCACGGACAAGTTTTTCCAAATCCTGTTGAGACATAAGTCCTCTAATCCTCGATATGTTCTTCAGGTGATAACAGGCTGATTTTGTAATTGTCTAATTCGTCTGTTCAGATTGAGATCTGAATCCATGACGACAGACTTCTGACTTGGTTTGTGGTTTTTAACATCAGTGATTGAAGCTGAGCGCTGACTTTCAATCGTTCATCTTTTGCACCAAAAACAATGACTTCTGTTTTATCTTTGTTTAATTGAAGAAACTTCTGGCACATCCAGTTGTTGATTTGTTCAATGCATTTACAACCCTTGTCTGGGATTATAGTCCGCTGGCGATATAGTTATGTAGATTTGTGTGTCGTCTGCATAATTATGATAACACACTTTGCTTCTTTCCATAATCTGAACCAGTGGAAGCATGTAGATGTTGAACAGAAGAGGCCCCAGAATTGAACCTTGGGGAACACCACATGTCCTTTTAGTGCGCTCTGATGTGTAATTAGCTGCAGACACAAAGTATTCTCGGTCCTTCAAGTAGGATTCAAACCAGTTTAGTGCCAGAGTCCCACCCAGATTTCTACTCTGTCTAGTAGTATGTCGATGGTCGACCATGTCGAATGCAGCACTGAGATCCAGTAATACTAAGACTGAAGTTCTGCCACCGTCTGTGGATATCGTTGAAAACCTCAACAAGAGCAGCTTCAGTCCTGTGTTGCTGTTGAAAGCCTGACTGGAAGACATCAAAACACTTATTTACAGCCAAGAAGTTGTTCAGCTGTTGTAATTAGATATATTATTTCCTCAGCATATTAATGTCATATTGATACAGAGTTTCACTTAAGAAATACTTTTTAATGGCAAATCATCTGGTTAGGTATATTTAAACAAGCAACTATACAAAAACCTAAAGTGAATTGAAGCCATACAGTATGTAGGTAAACTTAAAAATGTTTAAAGTTTGCATTATAAAAGTCATGATTTGCAGATATGTATATAGGTGGTTGCCATGGACTGAATATCAATGATATAATAGATCAGTTTCACCTGCTGTTGTACAAATGGAACAGACAACAGGTGGAAATGAGGCAATTATCAAGACAACCCTATAAAAGAACGGTTCTGCAGGTGGTGACCACAGACCATTTCTCTGTCCTCGTCCTTTCTGGATGATTGTTGGTCCCTTTTGCATTTTGCCAGTGTCCTCACCACTAGAGGTAGCATGAGGTGTCTCCAACCCACAGAAGTTGTTCAGGTAGTGCAGCTCATCCAGGATGGCACATCAATGCACGCTGTGGCAAGAAGGTTTGCTGTGTCTGTCAGCACAGTGTCAAGAGGACGGAGGAGATACCGGGAGACGGGCCAGTCCACCAGGAAACGTGGAGGGGGCCGTAGGAGGACAACAACCCGGCAGCGGGACCGCTATCTGCTCCTTTGTGCAAGGAGGAACAGGAGGAGCACTGCCAGAGCCCTACAAAATGACCTCCAGCAGGCCACTAATGTGCATGTTTCTGCTCAAACTGTCAGAAACAGACTCCATGAGGGCGGTACGAGGGCCCGACGTCCACAAGTGGGGTCTGTGCTCACAGCCCAACACCGTGCGGGGCGATCGGACTTTACCGGAGAACACCGAGATCGGCAGCTTCTCCGTCGGCGTCCTGTGGTCTTCACGGATGAGAGCAGGTTCACACTGCGCACATGTGACAGATGTGACGGAGTCTGGAGACGCCGTGGAGAACGTTCTGCTGCCTGCAACATCCTCCAGCGGGACCGGTTCGGCGGCGGGTCAGCGACGGTCTGGGAAGGCGTTTCTTCGGAGGGCCGCGCAGCCCTCCGTGTGCTAGCCAGAGGTACCCTGACTGCCATTAGGTCCCGGGATGAGATCCTCAGACCCGTTGAAGACCATCTGCTGGTGCAGCGGGTCCTGGGTTCTTCTGATGCAGGACAATGCTCGGCCTCGTGTGGCTGGAGTGTGTCAGCAGTTCCTGCACGATGAAGGCATCGATGCTACGGACCGGCCCGCCCGTCCCCCAGACCTGAATCCAATCCAGCACATCCGGGACATCGTGTCTCGTTCCGTCCGCCGATGCCACGTCCACCGCAGACTGTCCGGGAGTGGACCGATGCTTTGATCCAGGTCTGGGAGGAGATCCCTCAGGAGAACATCCGTTTTGGCGGAACTGTTGAAATTCAACAGGCCATTTAGCCGAGAACCATCTCCAACCATAAACCCTCCAAAACCAGCGATAGGAGCGGTACCTGTGTAGAGCTCAGGGTTGTCTGGGTTGGAAAGTTGGTTGTCGTAGAAGAAGGTGATGCCATTGGCCAGTTGGTGAGGAGGTGTTGTCAAAGATGCACTTCTGCTATGATTGAATCGTTGAAGGTGATTGAGTCCAAAAGTGAGGCTGTAGATGATGCGAGTGAGAGCAAGTGACAGAGTGAAAAAGCGAAAGAGCAAGCAGCCCTGAGGAATGGTGTGCAGGGCAAAATTGTGGTGACCAAGATGGGTGAGCAGTTTTTTGGTGCAGGAGATGGTAAAAAGAACATTTTGGAGAAAGATATGGATACGATGGAGTTTCTCAACGAGCAAGGAAGCCTGGAACCAAATGATGTTGACAGTTATCCCGAGGAACTCCACAAGCTTTGGAAAAATTGAGTAGAACAGTTTGGGGCTGCTGCTGCTGCCAATACTGAACCTTGTGGCAAAACAGTAGGCACCCTTCCAGAGACGGCCCCCGTTGGGATCAATTGGGAGGACTTTAAAAGCATTTTTAATGACAGCTTTTAAAAACCAGATGCCTCTGCTAGAGACTTTGATGAGGGAGATAGTAGGTTCATGGTAGAGTATATAGTCAGAGAGGGAAAATTCATCACTGGGGATCAAATTATTGATGTTTGGGATATGGATGCCATAGGGAGCAGAGGTCTATGATGATGTGTTTAAAAAAAAATGTCTAGTTGATATGTCTAGTTTTGCAGAAGTTTAGAAATGATAGTTGTAAAAATGGACCAATCATGACCCCTCCTTGGTAAAGACTGGAGGTCTTTATAATGGAACGTTATGATAGTTGTGAAATGACCCCTGGGTGGAAGTCTTCTGAAAACCTTTGACAGGAAAACTGACAAAACTTGGATTTGTGGGGATTTTTAATAGCTTCTTTTAATGCTGGGGTGTTGATGGGTGTTTAGGCAGACAAGGGGAGTCATTATTTGTTATGTTAATGGAGCAAGCTGAACACGAATGGCCACCGTTGCAGAAGGAGCAGGTATGGAGGTATCTACACAGGGACATTACATTACATTTATCTGACTCTTTTATCCAAAGCGACTTACAATAAGTTAATTTCAACCATGAGGGTTCAAACCAGAACAACAAGAATCAAGAAAATATAATTTCTTCAAGAAAGCCAAACTACAAAGTTCTGTCAGTAAGTTCCATGTTAAGATACTAAAGTTCTACTGTTCAAGGTGAAGTCTGAAGAGGTGTGTTTTTAGTTTGTGGTGGAAGATGTACAGAGTTTCTGCTTCCTGATGTCGGTGGAGCTCATTCTACCATTTAGGAGCCAGGACAGCAAACAGTCGTGATTTTATAGAGTGTTTAACTCAGTGAAGAGCAACAAGCTGATTGGTGGAAGCAGAGCGGAGGGAGTGGGCTGGGATGTAGAGTTGGACCATGACCTGGATGTAGGCTGGACCCGATCTGTTCGCAGCACGGTACGCAAGTACCAATGTTTTTAAACGGATGCGGGCGGCTACTGGTAACCAGTGAAGGGAGCTGAGGAGGAGGAGGAGCGGAGTAGTGTGAGTGGAGGTTAAAGACCAGTCGAGCTGCTGCATTCTGGATGAGCTGCAGAGGTCGGATGGTACTAACAGGTAGACCTGCCAGGAGGGAGTTACAGTAGTCTAGACATGAGATGACCAGAACCTGGACCAGAACCTGGACCAGAACTGGACCAGAGATTGGACCAGAACCTGGACCAGAACCTGCACCTCCTTCTGAGTGAGAAGAGGACGTGTTCTCCTGATGTTGTGCAGCATGTATCTACAGGAACGTGTTGTTGCAGTGATGTTGGCAGTAAGAGAGAGTTGACTGTCGAGTGTCTCCAAGGTTCTTATCAGTCAGGGTCGGGATAACAGAGTTGTTGAAGGTAGTAGTCAGGTCGAGGGTGGGAGAGTCTTTCCCTGGAAGGAAGAGCAGTTCGGTCTTGTGGAGGTTGATTTCCAGGTGGTGTGAGGACATCCACTGAGAGATGTCAGTCAGACAGGCAGAGATTCATGCTGCTACCTGTGTTTCAGATCTGGAAAAGAGAGGATCAGTTGGGTGTCATCAGCATAGCTGTGGTAGGAAAAGACATGCGAGTGAAGGACAGAGCCGAGAGAGTCGGTGTACAGAGAGAAGAGGAGGGGACCCAGGACGGAGCCTTGAGGGACACCAGTAGTGAGAGGACAAGGTTCAGACACAAATCCTCTCCAAGTTACCCGGTAGGTGAGGTCGTTGAGGTAGGATGAGAACAGGGAGAGGGCAGAGCCTGAGACACCGAGGTCCTGAAGGAGGAAAGAAGGATCTGGTGGTTCACTGTGTCCAATGCAGCAGAAGGTCTAGAAGGATCAGGACAGAGGACAGAGAGGCTGCTCTAGCAGTGTGAAGCTGCTCAGAGACAGAAGGAGGACCGTCTCTGTTGAGTGGTCTGTTGAAACCAGACTGGTGGTCAAGAAGGTTATTATGGTGGAGATAGGAGGAGAGTTGGTTGAAGATAGCTCGCTCCAGAGTTTTGGAAAGAAAGGGAAGAAGAGAGACGGTCTGTAGTTGTTTACTTCAGACGGGTTGAGGGGGGGTTTCTTCAGGAGAGGGTTCACTCTCCTTCAGAGAGTTCAGGAAACAGACCGTTGACAGAGAAGAGGTGATGAGATGGAGAGAAAAGGAAGAAGGTCTGGAGCAATAGACTGGAGAATGTGAGATGGGATGGGGTCAAGGGGGCAGGTGGTTGGGGGGGTGGAGGTTACCAAGGTAACAACTTGATTGGGAGACGGGGGGGGTGAAAGAGGAAAGTGAAGGGGATGAAGATGAAGATGATGGAAATGTAGTTACAGAAGATGGATTATAAAATGAGGAGCGTATGTCATCTATCTTTTTAGTAAAGTAGTTGACAAAGTGGCTTGTTAGAAGGGAGGAGGGAGGCGGGGGGGGGGGGGGGGTACATGTTACATCCAGAATCATTGAAGTGAATTCAAATGGTTAGCCTCTTTAGTGCATATTTGGTCTGCCTTTTCTGTCGAATTGTTCCCCAAGCGGTGCCTTGATTAAATTGCTGAAGATAGGCTTTAGAGACCAAGTGACATATTATAAAGTTATTTATGAAATCCTGTAGTGCCAAAGCTAAGAGCCAAGTCGAGGATACTTGCAAGGTAGTTGTCTAATGCTTGTCTTCTGGATGGAAAAGAGGAGCACAGGACATCTCTGTAGAAGAAGAGGTGGAGGTGAACTGGAAACTTTCCTCAGGTGAGCAGAAGAGGAAAGAGGGAACTTGTTTTTGTATGTGTGGTTTATGTTCTTTGAGTGGAATCTCTAACATTGTGATTATTGGAGAAAGGCAAGTGATCGGAGTTGTCTTAGTTGAATGGAATAGAGAGAAGAATTTTGAAGGACAGATAGAACTCATGGATTGTTGGACGGCAGAAAGTTTTGCTACCTGATGGTTCCTTGGTGGCTTTTGATGGGGTCTTTGGTCTTTGTACGTCTTTGGTGAAAGCAGAGGTTTGTCGATCTGATGGTCGAAGAGGTGGTTGTTGGATGAGCTGAGGGACAGGAGGTCCTGAATGGAAAATATTTTTTTTCTTTTATTTCTAACTGTTAGAAGGCAGAACTAATTTGGTGAGTGATGCTTTGTTCTGTGGATCCAAAAACGGAAAACGAGAGCAGACAGGTGTGCAGGACAGATAAGTATTTCACAGACATATGACCGGAAGGTTATGTTTGATGCTGAAAATCTGATAAAATTATCTGATACTGATACTTTGGCTTCTTGCGTTTATTCTTTGACAGTTAATTGTACTTCTACGTGAGTACAGAGACTGTGTGGTCCATGGCCACACCTGATCAACAGGGAGTCAGGGAATTGAGTGAGTACACTTGTCCACAGCCCTTACTGCTCAGCTGTGAAGTCGTTTTGGCATCTGGTGGACTGCAGGGATGGTGGGATGGTGTACTGGTGGATGTTGTACTGATGGATGGTGTACTGATGGATGGTGTACTGGTGGATGTTGTACTGGTGGATGGTGTACTGGTGGATGTTGTACTGGTGGGATGGTGTACTGGTGGATGGTGTACTGGTGGATGTTGTACTGGTGGATGTTGTACTGGTGGATGGTGTACTGGTGGATGTTGTACTGGTGGATGGTGTACTGGTGGATGGTGTACTGGTGGATGGTGTACTAGTGGATGATGTACTGGTGGATGGTGTACTGGTGGATGGTGTACTGGTGGATGGTGTACTAGTGGATGGTGTACTGGTGGATGGTGTACTAGTGGCTGGTGTACAAGTGGATGGTGTACTGGTGGATGGTGTCTGACTGATTGTGGTGGTGAAGAATTCTTAGCTTTGAACACAAAGTGGGTTTAAACACCTGTTTGTCATTTATTTCCACTTGGCTGTTTTAAAGAAAGGACTCGTACATATCTGTTGCAGCAAGAAATGAGCAAATTCATTTAGTAAACTCACATGGAATTATTGTTTGCATATCACCAGTTTCATTGTATTGGATGATAGTAAATTCTCTACAAAATATTATTTAAGGTGCTTGCAAAAATTTATTTTTGGTGCTCCAGGTGTCAAGAACAGGCTCAGAAATAAGACATACATATAATGGCATCAAGGTTAGGCATGCTTGTGACCATACTGATGATTGATGTGTGGATTAGAACTTTTGAACAGATCCAATGCCACCTCTCATTCAGGGTCTACTTGGTGTGGTCCTGTACCCACTGACATAGCCTGAGGCAGTACGTCTGTGGACTAACGGTAGAGAAGGATCGACCGGGATGTCTCAGCCTTTTCCACAAATACTCCAGCCTCTTCTTAAGACTGTAAACTGTGAAAATGTCAATGATGCCAATGAAGTAGCGCTGCTCAGGGCCATCAACAATGTGTAGAGGATTCTTTAAGTTGGGCAGTAAACGCCGGTTTTGGGCCTTGAAGTCTGGTAGCTTGGCCGCGTCGCTCACTGGACCAGCATGCTCTGGACACATTTGAGGAGAGTTGCAGCTTGATGTATCTTGCGCGTGCTTTAGGCCGCAATCTGTTTCAGATAAAGGAAGGATGGAGTCGTCTTCTAGGACTGCTCCGGGAACAGCAGCTAAGTTTGCATGGATAGGGCTGGAGCCTGGATTCACAGATCTAAAATGATACAGTCACAGGGAAGAGAATGAGTCACAACAATCATGTAGCCTTGTTGTAAACTGTTTTAATGTGTGTAGACAGGCAGATGGCAAAACAGCTTAGTGGCACAACAAAGTCATATTACAACCTAGAATATGTAGTATGATAAATAGTAGCACCTAAATACAATTTTAAAAGATTTAACTTGAAGAAACAAAAACTTTCTGAGTGCTAGACCTGGATCAGTTGAGTTATAATCAGTCCAAACTTTAACTGACATTGTCTGGTAGAGATATTCGCAAATAGAATATCTGCTGAAGACCAAGAATACACCATTTCTATCTCCATTGTGCGCCATGAGACAGTCACTTGAAGATTAAGGTATGGGATCAGTAGTAACCTCCATCTAATTTTTCCAGCTGGACAGTTTCAGATTTTTGCCAAGAATTCTATTCATTCTGAATGAATTTGGAGACGGCTGCATGGAGATTATCCCAATAGCCAGCAGAGGGAGGGAGAGTAATCATTCATCCATTTTCTTCTGCTTATCCTGGGTTAGGTTGCTGTGACAGCCGGTCGAGCAAGTTAGCCCAGACTTCCATATCCCAAGCAACATTTTCTAGCTCCTCCAGGCAGTATCCCACAGCATTCTGAGGCCAGATGAGATATATAATCCCTCTAGCATGTTTTGGGTCCACCCCTGGAGCTCCTACCACTTGGATGCGCCAGGAAAAACGTCCAATGGAAGGTGCCCAGGAGGCATCCTAATTAGATGCTTCAACCACCTCTTTTTGATGCGAAGGAGCAGCAACTCAACTCTGTGTTCCCCTTGGATAACAGAGCTACCAACCCTATCTCTGAGGCTGAGCCCGTCCACCCTGCCAAAGAAACTAATTTCAGCTGATTGTTCCAGTGAAATTTCATTCTTTTGGTCACTACCAAACTCATGCTCATGACCATAGGTCAGAACATTGACGGTAATTTGAAAGTAAATCCCTTTTCACCAAAACAGTCTGGTACAACACCTACTTCACTGCTGACACCACACTAATCCGTACAGTTGCAAACCAGCCCAGTAGATGTAGAGGGTCACGGTTTAGTGAAGACAACTGAACCACATCATCTGCAAATAGCAGAGAAGCAATCCTTTAAAGGCCAAAGCAGGGTAGTCTCCTCCCCCTAGTTGTGCATTGAAATCCTGTTCATGAAAATCATAAACAGGCTAGGAGACAAGGGACAACTCTGGCGGAGGCCAACGACCCACCCGAAACATGTTTGACTTTGTGTTGAGAATGCGCACACAACTCTCACCAAGGTTGTACAGGAACTCAATACTCCCACAGAATTATAATACAATACTATACTCAAGCACCTGTGTTACATGTTCTCTTGCTAACCTTAATCTAACGTGCAATTACGATTACGCATGCGTAGCATTCAGTTTATGTATTCTGTTTTTCATTATATTTTTTCAAGTTTAAAAAGATCCCGTTTAGCAACCTTATAGAGCATGGCAGGAACGTTATCCTCAATACACTCTTTTATCTGACCATTTTTAATAATATTTGAACTTACAATAATGGTAATGGCATTTGGGAAAAAATATTAATGACAGTCGATGTCTATCTGTAAATGCTGTGACCAAATTTAAGGAAGTGATTCCATTATTATCTACTTTATTATATACATCAACATTATTCCTACAGAAGTGGATCATCTTGATAATGGTGCAGCCTAGTTGGGACAGATGTTGTTATTATCATATTAATTACCAGACAAAGGAAGCCTTTTATAGATCGTTTTGCATACGTGATTTGTGTGTTAGTGTCTGTTGTGCACGTCAGAGGAGTTTCTCCTCTGCTCGGAGGCAGTAACGGGCCGTGATGTCGCCTGATAGTGAACAGAGCGGCGGCCGGTCCTCTGTGTGGCCGTGGGGGAAACAGCGAGGTGGACTGTGGGCAAAGAGGGAGCGGTTAACCTTCCCTTCTCATAAGCTCCACTTGGATCCTCGACAGCCTGTTACTCATCCAGCGAGTGCTAGGACGGTGGCCTGGGCTTAGGAAAGAACAAAAGTTCAAAGGTTCGTTGTTGCATCTTATCCTTGAAGCAACGGTGGTTGCACGGAAAGAAAAACAGGTCAAAGCTGTCCTCTGGAATTTAACCGACGCGTGCTGTCGTCACCACGGCGTGGGGTAGCCCACAGTGAGATACCAGTGTTCTCCGTCACATCAGCCTCTTTGTTCAGGCTTTGTCTTTCATGTTGGCCTCTCCTCTGTTCTCTCATGTGGTGGCCCAACATAGGGACAAATTACCCTTCCAACCACTGTCACATGTCGCCAAGCTCAGGGGCCTCAGAAACATCTGTGGAGACCTGATTTAAATTCAGAACATTTCTCTCGTTGATCTCGCTGAGCAAACTGCAACAATTACTTCATCCAAATCATCAACTTGTCTTTTTGAATCCATCCCAACAAGACTGCTCAAGGATGTTTTTCCCCTAATTAACCTTTTAATATTAGATCAGATCAATTTATTTCTATCAACAGGCTATGTACCGCAGGCTTTTAAAGTTGCTGTAATTAAACTTTTAATTAAAAAGCCTAATCTTGATCCAGCTGTTTTAGGAAACTGCAGACCTATATCCAACCTGCCCTTTGTCTCTAAAATCCTTGAAAAAGCCAATGCAAATCATTTATGTGACCATTTGCAGAGGAATGGTGTGTTTGAAGATTTTCAATCAATCATCATAACACAGAAACAGTTTCTAACAATCTTCTGATAGCTTCAGACAATGAACTTCTTTCTCTACTTGTCCTGTTGGATCTCAGTGCTGCTTTTGATACAAATGATCACAAGATTTCGTTACAGAGATTGTAACATTAGGATCAAAGATATTGCATCATGTGGATTAAAATCATATCTACCGGATAGATTTCAACGTGTTCATCTCAATAATGATTTTTTTCAAATTAGGGTCCTAAAACCAGGTCACTGACTATAAAATGTGGAGAAACCAAACCATGAATGGCAGGAAAAATACTGACTTTTTGGTTCTCATGATGAGTGTAGCAAAGGAGAGACTCTGGTGGCGCTCGTCGTGGTGTAATGGCTGTTGGGCCAGGAGGAGACTGTAGTCCAACACATTTAGCCTGCGGAGGAAGTGTGTGTCGATTTCAACCTGCTGCAGGAGCCAGGGGCGCTGACGGTCTGCACACATTCACAGAATATGTATTCATGTACAGAAGTACATGCACTGCTATAATATTCAGTAAATCTCCTTATATCATAACAAAAACATGACAAAATCAGGATTAACTTTTATTAGAATGACATTTCATTTCTTTGCACATAGAACAGTGTTATGAACAATATACTAACTGCACTAGTTTGCTCCACTAACTACTAATGCACAGTTGCATATGACCTGCAGCATATTGTATAAAAACATCCTTACCCAGAGTGATGAATTGGCCTTCAAAGTTTAGGTCTTTGAGAACTACAATGATCTGGCTTCCCTCTGGTGCCGGCTCTGTCCAGCGACTCACCTCACAGCCCTTAATATCATACCTGGCAACACAAAACACACATGAAACCACACAAACATGCTACAGTGGTACTAATACTACTCGTGCTATAAATGTCTAGCACAGGTAATCCAAAATTACCTGGCATTGATTCGATCATCTGGATAAAACACACTTTGCATAACAATGAAGTATTTCTGCAAAGGACAAGTGAAACAAAATGTTATTTTTAATGTTTGTAACATCCTCTAATTCTAGTTAAGAAAAATGATAAAATGTGATCTGTACCTTCTGTCTGCACGGTATCTGTATCCTGTGAACACCTTAAAAAAAAAGATGTCTCTTATTCCAATTACATAAATTTGTATCTTAATCTCTTATAATATAGCTATGGAAAACATATCTAAACATCCAGCAGACAAAGAGTAACATTAGCATTTACTGTAGTCATGTTTCCAGCCACTTGATGAATATAAGTGCAATGTTTTGATCAGTCTGCCTCATAAATTTACTTTGTTTCTGTGTCACTTCCTCCACTCACCATAAATCCCCAGTCTCCCTGCCTGGTCTCCAATCTGCCATGCCCATCTTACCTGATTCCCGTTACCACAGACTGCATATAAAAGTCTGTTACCCAATCTGCCCCAGTTGCAACCACCCTGCAACCAACTCCATTATACTTCCTAATCTTGACAATTTGTCATTTTGTCCCTTAAATATGTCTGTTAGGGATGTAAGATGTTGATGGGTCATTGACCGCATCATGTGGAGTTGTCAGTGCAGTGTGTGTTTGACACTGCATTACAAAACGATGCTAAGGAAACTTTGAACGAAAGGTTCAAAATGTCTGCAGGCTTGTTTTCTGAACACCCGACGCCATCGGCCCTCGGTCCTGAAGACCTGACGGCATCAGCCCCGGGGTCCTGAAGACCTGCGCCGTCCAGCTGGCTGAGGTCCTACAACACCTCTTCAACCTGAGCCTGAAGCAGGAGGAGGTCCCGGTGCTGTGGAAGACATCCTGCCTGGTTCCAGTCCCCAAGAAGAAGACTCCATCTGGCCTCAACGACTATCGACCGGTTGCCCTCACATCTCATGTGATGAAGGTGCTGGAGAGGCTGGTCTTGGCCCACCTCAGACCGCTGGTGAAATCTTCTCTGGACCCTCTGCAATTTGTGTACCAGCCTCATGTTGGAGTGGACGACGCCATCATCTACCTGCTGCAACGAGCTCAGTCTCACCTGGATGGAACCGGTGACTCTGTGAGAATCACTTTCTTTGATTTCTCCAGTGCATTCAACACCATCCAACCACTGCTGCTGAGTGAGAAGCTGCGGGTGGTGGGGGTGGACACGTCCACCGTCTCCTGGATCACTGACTACCTGACAGGCAGACCACAGTTTGTCCGTCTGGGCAGTGTGCTGTCTGATACGGTGGTCAGTGGTATTGGAGCTCCTCAGGGAACTGTTCTGTCTCCTTCCTGTTCACCTTCTACACAACTGACTTCCAGTACAACTTAGAGTCAAGACATCTGCAGAAGTTCTCTGATGACTCTGCAGTGGACGGTGTATAAGGGATGGACGGGAGGAGGAGTCAGTGGACGGTGTATAAGGGATGGACGGGAGGACGAGTACAGGGCAGTAGTGGAGGACTTTGTGGAGTGGGCTGGTAGAAATCACCTCCTCCTGAACGTGGCCAAGACCAGAGAGATGGTGGTCGACTTCAGGAGGAAACTGCTGAGAGTTCTGGGAGAGGAGGTGGACATGGTGGAGGAGTACAAGTACCTGGTGTCTCCATGACAACAGACTGAACTGGAAGACCAACATCAACGTTGTCTACAAGAAGGGGATGAGTCGACTCTTTTTCTTGAGGAAACTTTGATCCTTCAATGTGTGCAGCAAGATATTGGAGATGTTCTACCATCTGTTGTGGCCAGTGAACTGTACTTCTAGTAGTCTGCTGGGGGGGAGAGGTAGATCATTCCTGATACAGGAGATCATTCCAGATACAGGAGATCATTCCTGATACAGGAGATCATTCCTGATACAGGAGATAATTCCAGATACAGGAGATCATTCCTCATACAGGAGATCATTCCTGATACAGGAGATCATTCCAGATACTGGAGATCATTCCAGATACAGGAGATCGTTCCTGATACTGGAGATCATTCCAGATACAGGAGATCGTTCCTAATACAGGAGATCATTCCAGATACAGGAGATCATTCCAGATACAGGAGATCATTCCTGATACAGAAGATCATTCCAGATACAGGAGATCATTCCAGATATAGGAGATCATTCCAGGTACAGGAGATCATTCCTGATACAGGAGATCATTCCTGATACAGGAGATCATTCCTGATAAAGGAGATCATTCCAGATACATGAGATCATTCCTGATAAAGGAGATCATTCCAGATACAGGAGCTCATTCCAGATACAGGAGATCATTCCTGATACAGGAGATCATTCCTGATACAAGAGATCATTCCAGATACAGGAGATAATTCCAGATACAGGAGCTCATTCCAGATACAGGAGATCATTCCTGATACAGGAGATCATTCCAGATATTGGAGATCATTCCAGATACAGGAGATCATTCCTGATACAAGAGATCATTCCAGATACAGGAGATAATTCCAGATACAGGAGATCATTCCTAATACAGGAGATCATTCCAGACACAGGAGATCATTCCAGATACTGGAGATCATTCCTGATACTGGAGATCATTCCAGATACAGGAGATCATTCCTGATACTGGAGATCATTCCAGATACATGAGATCATTCCAGATACAGGAGATCGTTCCTAATGCAGGAGATCATTCCAGATACAGGAGATCATTCCAGATACAGGAGATCGTTCCTAATACAGGAGATCATTCCAGATACAGGAGATCATTCCAGATACAGGAGATCGTTCCCAATGCAGGACATCATTCCTGATACAGGAGATCATTCCAGATACAGGAGATCATTCCTAATGCAGGAGATCATTCCAGATACAGGAGATCATTCCAAATGCAGGAGATCATTCCAGATACAGGAGATCGTTCCTAATGCAGGAGATCATTCCAGATACAGGAGATCATTCCAGATACAGGAGATCGTTCCTAATACAGGAGATCATTCCAGATACAGGAGATCATTCCAGATACAGGAGATCATTCCTAATGCAGGAGATCATTCCAGATACAGGAGATCATTCCAAATGCAGGAGATCATTCCAGATACAGGAGATCATTCCTGATAAAGGAGATCATTCCTGATAAAGGAGATCATTCCAGATACAGGAGATCATTCCTAATGCAGGAGATCATTCCAGATACAGGAGATCATTCCTGATAAAGGAGATCATTCCAGACACAGGAGATCATTCCAGATACTGGAGATCATTCCTGATACTGGAGATCATTCCAGATACAGGAGATCATTCCTGATACTGGAGATCATTCCAGATACATGAGATCATTCCTGATACTGGAGATCATTCCTGATACTGGAGATCATTCCAGATACAGGAGATCGTTCCTAATGCAGGAGATCATTCCAGATACAGGAGATCATTCCAGATACAGGAGATCGTTCCTAATGCAGGAGATCATTCCAGATGCAGGAGATCATTCCAGATACAGGAGATCGTTCCTAATACAGGAGATCATTCCAGATACAGGAGATCATTCCAGATACAGGAGATCGTTCCTAATGCAGGAGATCATTCCTGATACAGGAGATCATTCCAGATACAGGAGATCATTCCTAATGCAGGAGATCATTCCAGATACAGGAGATCATTCATAATGCAGGAGATCATTCCAGATACAGGAGATCATTCCAGATATAGGAGATCATTCCAGATACAGGAGATCATTCCTGATACAGGAGATCATTCCAGATATAGGAGATCATTCCAGATACAGGAGATCATTCCAGGTACAGGAGATCATTTCTGATACAGGAGATCATTCCAGATACAGGAGATCATTCCTGATACAGGAGATCATTCCAGATACAGGAGATCATTCCTGATAAAGGAGATCATTCCAGATACAGGAGATCATTCCTGATAAAGGAGATCATTCCAGATACAGGAGATCATTCCTGATAAAGGAGATCATTCCAGATACAGGAGATCATTCCTGATACAGGAGATCATTCCTGATAAAGGAGATCATTCCTGCCCCCTGCAATAAGACTTTACAATTTATCACCTGTGGTCAAATCCATCACCTAACAATAACACTGTTGGTTGTATGTTTGCTGCTTAAATCTTTGCACTATTGTTTAGTTAGTTTCATTGAATATTAATATTTTTTTATTGTATATATTGTGGATTTTCATATTTAATAATTAATATTTTTTACTCTGTTATTTTTATTTCTTTACCTGTGTCTATAATGCTGCTGTTGCGAAAAAAAATTTCCCTTTGTGGGATTAATAAAGTAACTATCTATCTACCGTCCTAGAACTACTCCCCTCTATACTCACACCCACCACCCCTGCTCTACCCCTTTAACATTTAATCTAATATGATTTGTGTCTACATACTTTGGCAACGTTATCTTTGCTCAAAGACATAAATTCATACATGCAACACACGACCACCAATATCATTCCTTCACCGCCAAATTCAGTATCTACCCTACTAGTATGACCTCGTATGACTTGTTGACCAGGCAATGAACCCTCGGCAACCTACTTCTCCTGGACCCATGGATGGACTTCAGCTGCTAGTAGATCTTTATTGGACAAAACTGATCAAAAGTTGCATAAGGCTTAGCAGGAATTGTGAGCCTTAATTTAAGGTACGCCAAAAATACAAACAATTCATACCATAAAACCCAGTGGACAGATCCTCTCAAATTTGGTAAGCAAAATCTCTCTATAGTGTCATCCCTCAGTCTATTTTTTTCATTTGTTTGTATATATGTAAGTAGTGTGTGCATTACCTAAGAACTTGACCAGCAGGGAATGCGGGTATGTCCTCAGATGCTCCATGTAGATCTTCAGGTTAGCCAGAAGGAATTTGATTTCCCTCTTGTTCTGGGTCTTCAAAAATAGGCGTTTATCGTTTCTAGAAGTCCAAAAGCGACAAGTAAGTCGATGTTTTTCTATCATACAACAACCCAAAGTTTGACCCTTTCATGAAAAACAATGAAACGTTATTTCGATTTTACATCCTGTCTATTATTTAGATGTCCATCCCCTTGCTTTCAAACACATTTGTGATTTTACATGTGTAAGTTGACTTTTAGTCATTTCTGGGTAAGGTGTTAAGGGATAAGGTTCCAGTTGAGGTTCGGGTTAAGGTTATGTTTAGAGTTGGAATCATAATGGTTCGAGATAGATTTAGCACTTGGCAAATGGTAAATGATTCATCATTTCATCAAAATCATTTCATCTCTCGTGGAAACACTGGAACAGTGAGTGTGAGTGAGTAAACGGTTGACGGAGGGTGACTCACGTCAGGAAGAAGTCAGCCTTGCTCTTAGAGTTGCTGATGAATTGAAGGTAGCAGTTTTCAGAGCAGAGCGACTGCTGATACTCCTGCTCTGTTATTCCTAAAGAGCTACGCAGGCTGGCGAACACCGGGCCTGCAAATGTCTCCATTGTAAAATCCTATATATACAAAACAAAATCAGATTTTATTACGATAATTCATTTGACTGCTGTTAGTTCTTGAGTTACACACATGCACCTACCTTATGAATCTGTGTGACCTCTAATGTGAAATCATCATCTGACAGTTCATTCTAGGGCAGGAGAGAGAACACAGATGTTACTGAGAACAAGAGGGCCTGAACGTTTATTACCAAAGCTCAATAATCGGTTACATATACACGACTGTTTTAGGCCACGGATGGTTTGTTCTCAACCTCACGGAGTCCGTATGGGATTACATGAAGTGATAGATGACAGGGAGACAGACTAATTCTCAAAAGAACTGGGGCAAGTTCACCAAAGATGATGGAACAACCAACCTGCCAAGCACGCCGGAAAAAACTGTGAGTGTCCCTGGAGAACTGATGCTGTACTGATGAGTGAAAACAGCTGGCTTCGAGGCATGGACTCTACACATCCTCATTAGTTGATGAGTCTGATGACCAAACTTCTTCCAGCTCATCTCACAGATGCTCAAATAGAAAATCTGAACTTCTTCAACATCTCATGGTATTAACAACTCAAGCACAGACTAGTCATGAACAATGTGTTCAACTGAATGTGCATTATTCTAAAGAATAAAGCCACGAAGGGGTCTAATTGGTCTGCAACAACATTTAGGGAGGTGATATGTGTCAAACTAGTGTCTACATGAATGTTTGGTTCCAAAGTTTACCAGCAGTATTTTACCCAAAGCACCTTCCATCGCTCCATCAGCATGTCTTCCCCCGGTGTCATCACTTCCTCAGGCAAACTGTGCTCATGCACCCAGCTGTCCACGTGACTGAGCTGAAGTATGGAAACACATCATCCATGTGTACATACTGACACAAACTGACCTCTTACAGAACGGGGTAACTACTCTCCCTTTCTTCAAAAGTACAGTGGGTACGGAAAGTATTCAGACCCCTTTACATTTTTCACTCTTTGTTTCATTGCAGCCATTTGCTAAAATCAAAAAAGTTCATTTTATTTCTCATTAATGTACACTCAGCACCCCATCTTGACAGAAAAAAACAGAAATGTAGAAATTTGTGCAAATTTATTAAAAAAGAAAAACTGAAATATCACATGGTCATAAGTATTCAGACCCTTTGCTGTGACACTCATATTTAACTCATATGCTGTCCATTTCTTCTGATCCTCCTTGAGATGGTTCTACTCCTTCATTGGAGTCCAGCTGTGTTTAATTAAACTGATTGGACTTGATTAGGAAAGGCACACACCTGTCTATATAAGACCTTACAGCTCACAGTGCATGTCAGAGCAAATGAGAATCATGAGGTCGAAGGAACTGTCCAAGGAGCTCAGAGACAGAATTGTGGCAAGGCACAGATCTGGCCAAGTTTACAAAACAATTTCTGCAGCACTCAAGGTTCCTAAGAGCACAGTGGCCTCCATAATCCTTAAATGGAAGAAGTTTGGGACGACCAGAACTCTTCCTAGACCTGGCCGTCCAGCCAAACTGAGCAATCGTGGGAGAAGAGCCTTGGTGAGAGAGGTAAAGAAGAACCCAAAGATCACTGTGGCTGAGCTCCAGAGATGCAGTAGGGAGATGGGAGAAAGTTCCACAAAGTCAACTATCACTGCAGCCCTCCACCAGTCGGGGCTTTATGGCAGAGTGGCCCGACGGAAGCCTCTCCTCAGTGCAAGACATATGAAAGCCCGCATAGAGTTTGACAAAAAACACATGAAGGACTCCCAGACTATGAGAAATAAGATTCTCTGGTCTGAGACCAAGATTGAACCTTTTGGCGTTAATTCTAAGCGGTATGTGTGGAGAAAACCAGGCACTGCTCATCACCTGCCCAATACAATCCCAACAGTGAAACATGGTGGTGGCAGCATCATGCTATGGGGGTGTTTTTCAGCTGCAGGGACAGGACGACCGGTTACAATTGAAGGAAAGATGAATGCGGCCAAGTACAGAGATATCCTGGAAGAAAACCTCTTCCAGAGTGCTCTGGACCTCAGACTGGGCCAAAGGTTCACCTTCCAACAAGACAATGACCCTAAGCACACAGCTAAAATAACAAAGGAGTGGCTTCGGAACAACTCTGTGACCATTCTTGACTGGCCCAGCCAGAGCCCTGACCTAAACCCAATTGAGCATCTCTGGAGAGACCTGAAAATGGCTGTCCACCAACGTTCACCATCCAACCTGACGGAACTGGAGAGGATCTGCAAGGAAGAATGGCAGAGGATCCCCAAATCCAGGTGTGAAAAGCTTGTTGCATCATTCCCAAGAAGACTCATGGCTGTACGAGCTCAAAAGGGTGCTTCTACTCAATACTGAGCAAAGGGTCTGAATACTTATGACCATGTGATATTTCAGTTTTTCTTATTTAATAAATTTGCACAAATTTCTACATTTCTGTTTTTTTCTGTCAAGATGGGGTGCTGAGTGTACATTAATGAGAAATAAAATGAACTTTTTTGATTTTAGCAAATGGCTGCAATGAAACAAAGAGTGAAAAATTTAAAGGGGTCTGAATACTTTCCGTACCCACTGTATATGATTATTATTTCTAGTTCATGGGTTTAGCTGCCTATGTGACAGTCAATGCTGACATGTACATCAAGAATTATATTACTAGGAATTCTTGACCCCTTTTGAAGACACTAAACAGCCCAATGGCCTTTTTCCTTGTTTAAAAGACTACACCAAGGTTTTGTGTACATAAAATGGAGGAAAAGTAGCAATAGTGATATTGCAACACTGTTCAACCAAGTTCTATTTTATTTGTTTTATATTTTTTGGGATCATTGGTGACAAGGAGGCTCCTATAAAGGAGGCTCCTATAAAAATAAAAATATAAAAATAAAATAAAATAAAATAGAACTTGGTTGAACACAGCTGCAGATCATTTTGACCCTAGGACAACGGGAGAGTTAAGGTGGGATGGGGAAATGGAAATCAATGGAAATTTGTATAAATAGTTGCTGCTTTTTTACATATGCATATCCAGTGTCATAATAAAAACAAATGTTGAAAGGCAATTATTCAGCTTTCTGTCTTTAATAACTGGACCCTTATTATGATGCAATGAGTGTGACATATTTAATATATGTAAAAAGGAAATAAATGTCTGCAAGCTACTGCATGCTCAATGTAAAAGGTATGTGAGTGCCTGTGTGTCATGTTTTTGAAACTCTGTGGATACAACACAACAGACAGGGCTGTCATACATCAACCTGCTGAGTCAGCAGAGCGTATTTGACTGGGATTAGGGTTAAGCAGTAGTGCATTGCTGTGTGTAGAACTGCCCTGTGACTGTTCATTCAGCAGCAGCACAGTGGACACTGCATACCACTCTGGTTTAAGGTCTTGTTTGGTGTGTGTGTGTGTGTGTGTGGGGGGGGGGGGGGGGGGGGGGGGTAGCGGTGCGGTTTTTGCATTTAAACCAGATTGAGGAAAAGAACTGTTGCAATTACCAACTGGTGCTTGTTTTATCATATGTTCTTACCAGATGTAATTAGAGTAATTATAATTACAGCTCAGTCAAATAGGATAAAAGTGAGACTTTAGTTGCAGGTTTTATGGCTGTGAGAAACTGACCACAAAATTATTTTTTTTTAAGGTCATAACCGTATATGTGTAAATGTAATATTTTTACCTTATGTGGTAGTCCAAAAAAAAAATCTGCCTTTCACAATCTGAAAAAGAAAGCTACATTTGGTCCATTTCTCCTGAAACAAAGAGGACTCGTGGGGTCTTTTATACCAAGCAGGCTAAACTACTTCACTGCTCATCTATGGAATCTAACAAATGCACTACATATTTTAAGGTCTTTTTTCCTGTCAGTTTTAGTGCTGATTTAACATTTTGTTATTAGTCCTTTAGACATACCTGCATCAGCCTATTTGTCTGACATGTGCCAGGTTCCAGACTACAAAATGTTTGTCTCTTATAAGATGGTCAATGTGTTAGATCAGGTGATTATTGAGGCATAAATTCTTGTCTCTTGGTTTGGCTAAGAGAGATAACAGGGTACAAGTTGGTCCCCAACCAATCGGATGTGAGTGTCTTTCCTGGCTTGTGTGACGTAATGAGCAGGAAGGTGTCAGAGATCGATTACTGGAAACAAGAATGTAAAAAAAAAATGGTGTCTAAAGTAGTGTACATGATGCTGGCTGTCTTGTGTTCAAAAAAGAAAAAAAAAAGATTTTGGTTTGCATTAGGAGGACATGCATGTGTATTGCCATGTTGTGCATGTAAGATCAAAATCACAGGACATATAAGGCAAGAGAAGGTTAGAAATTATTTTCTAAGCTAGTCTTTTTGTCAGGATGTGGGAACGTGTCCAGGAACACGTCAACTATGAGACACCACATGGGATAAAACCATTGACCATTGTCAGTCCTAACGTCAAATGTCTATTAGGTTGAGCTATTATTGTATAGTTTGGACCCAGCATTAGTCAAATACCCCAAAATGACAAGTGAAAGCACCCTCTAGTGGCCATAGTATATATGATGAGAGCTAAGGAGGAAGTCAGATGGTAATAGGGAGAGGTCAGGGTAGACGGATGGGTCAACGAAACATTTGATTTTGACATTGGACACCACTGTTCATTCATTGTTCTAAATCAGTGGTTCTCAATCTTTTTTGGGCCAGCTCCCCCTGGCCATACTATGTTTTACAAAGCATGCGTGGTCCTCCCAGGTTACGTGGAAGAGCGGATTGATGGTATGTGATCTGACGTCTCGCCAATGTGCCAGAGATTTTGGCCAAGTTGCACAATTCTGTTACCCAACAGCAAACAGAAAAGTGAGTGTATTGTCTTATCCTGACTGCAATTTATATAACTGCATCACAGCTCTTTGGGTCAAAAGCGTCACTGCAAGCCAAGAAAAATCATTTCTGAGCCCAGATGAATGACCAGGAAAACAGGTCTCAGCATCAAAAAACATAGAGCGGTGGGACTTCCAAAAAAAATCTTAAAAAAGGCAGTCCTACTATTTTCACTGAGTCTGTTCTTACATAATTTCAGGAAAAGACCGCTTCACCCACAAACCACAGGCTGATTGCCTGCACCATGCTCTGCTTCCACTACCACCTACAAATGCCCCCCATGGTAGCTCACCTGCACCATTATAAGACAAGAAAATTGGTTTTAAAGCTGCTTTAGGAAGAGGGCCAGCTTATTTGCTACATGCTAACTGCAGCAGCAACACAGGCAGCAGATAGTGAGCCTGAAGGTGTGACTCCAGTAGAGGAGTGACCGTGGAGGTGAACGATTTCATTAGCTGGTCCTGCCCAAATACCAGTGAACTGGTGATGAGTGTTTAGTTTTTCTTGTTGTTTTTCTTGTTTTCTTTTTTGATCGAGGGTATTGATGTTTTAAAATGAGCATGCTTGCGTTCTTTTAAAAATTTCATTTTTTTGCACTGTTCGTATTTGTATTTGATCGACAAGGCAACTTCAGCTCATTGAGTGTTGATGGTTAATGGATGTTGACCAGATATTTTTGTTTACTACAGCTCACAACCTTTTTCCCCTATCATCCACTGCCCATTGACATGTTGCTTCAGTATGGCCTTGAACTCTCATGAACAGCTGCTCTGCAATTGTAGGTTAACTGAAGACCACCCTCGACCTGACTACTACCTTCAACAACTCTGTTATCCCCGACCCTGACTGATAAGAACCTCGGAGACACTCCACAGTCAACTCTCTCTTACTGCCAACATCACTGCAACAACACGTTCCTGTAGATACATGCTGCACAACATCAGGAGAAGACGTCCTCTTCTCACTCAGAAGGAGGTGCAGGTTCTGGTCCAGGTTCTGGTCCAGGCTCTGGTCCAGATTCTGGTTCAGGTTCTGGTCCAGGCTCTGGTCCAGGTTCTGGTCATCTCACGTCTGGACTACTGTAACTCTCTCCTGGCAGGTCTACCTGTTAGTACCATCTGACCTCTGCAGCTCATCCAGAATGCAGCAGCTCGACTGGTCTTTAACCTCCTAGATTCACTCACACTACTCCGCTCCTCCTCCTCCTCCTCCTCTGTCCTGGCTCCTAAATGGTAGAATGAGCTCCCCACCGACATCAGGACAGCAGAAACTTTGAACATCTTCCACCACAAACTAAAAACACACCACCTCCTCCTCCTCCTCCTCTTCCTCCTTCACCTTGAATAGTAGAACTTTAGTATCTTAAAATAGAACTTACTGATAGAACTTTATAGTTTGGCTTTCTTGAAGAAATTGTATTTTCTTGATTCTTGTTGTTCTGGTTTTGTACCCTCATGGTTGAAATTAACTTACTGTAAGTCGCTTTGGATAAAAGAGTCAGAAAAATGAAATGTAATAATGTAATGTAATGAAATGTAAAGATAAAAGTTGGTGTCTCTTCAAATTCATATGGAACAATAAGCATCAGTAGGTGAAGGGTCACACCGATGACATAACCGTCCTGTACATCTTCTATTTTGTTCTGAGCCATTCCTGGGTTGTTTTAGAGGTGTGTCTGGGTCTTTGTGCTGTTGGAGGACTCATGAGTGACTGAGACAGAGCTTTCTGACAACGGGCAGCACTTTTCGCTCCAGAATGACAGATGTTCTTGACATTTCGTGGCGCCCTGCACAGATTTGAAGTTCCTGTGCAAGACTCAGCAAAACAGCCCTAAAGCATCGTGTCCTCCATTTCTCACAGTAGGTATGGTGATCTTTTTGTTCTTGGAAAACTTTATCTTTCTAATGTGAACACAGAGCTGATTTAACTCACCACAAAAGCTCCAGTTTTGCCTCATCTGTCCAGAGAACATTCTCCCAGAAACATTGTAGTTTGTCAATATACATTTAAGCAAATTCCTGTCTGTTTTTCTCCTTTCAACTGTGGAGTCCTGCTGGGTCTTCTTCCATGGAGCCCATTGACGTGGCACTGATCTGATGATCTTGGAGTTCAGTAGAAGTTTCCTTTCACTCTTTGTTTACCATCCACACCATCTTTCTGTTCAATCCGGGGTCGATTTCCTTCATGAAAAGGAGGTTGAAGGATGTTGACTACAGTCCCATGGACCTTACACTTCTTCATAATATTTTCTAATATTTGTTTGCTGAACATGAAGTGTTTGGAGATGGTCTTATAGCCTTTACATTTGACAAGCTCGTCTATAATTTCCTTTCTTATCTTCTCTGATAACTCTCTCCTTTGCTGTCTCTGGTCCACGTTCAGCGTGGCGTACACACCAACGACCACCGTTCACCACTGAATAGGCTGAATGACTAAAAGACTGTGATAGTAACAGTAAAATAAAAATAGTTAGTTTGAATATCACTATAATCCAATTATTTATAATCTTCTAGGGATACCAATAAATCTGTCGAGGCCATTTCAGAATAATCTGTATAGAGCATCGTTTATCATTTACTAAGAAGCAGCATTTATATTTTTTCACACTTTCTTTGCTTCACTCTATGTCATACCAAAGGCATCCATGTATAGAAGAGATAGTTGCTTTAAATTTCAGCACTTTTAAGGAAGAATGAAACATATTTTCAGTGAGCTGTTGAGGGTGCCAACCACTTTATCCACGTCTATAGCATATAAGTATATGAAATATAGACTATAACACATAAAGGCTATGTTCAGACTGTCAACCCACATCCAATATCCAGATTGTATCCAGATTCATTTTTGAAAATCAAAATCACATTTTGTTGGTGGTTTAATATGCGTTTCCAATCGGGTTTCTACAGCGTCTCGGTGCGGATGCTCTGCTGGCTCAGATTGGATTTCTTGCAGCATTGGCTTCGTGACACACGGGGACAACGTCATTTTCAGAGAGACAGAGTGAGCAGAATCTACGCTACCGCTAACAGAGCGCTATCAGAAAGTGTAGATTTTTACACTGTAGTGCACAACGATAACAACAGTCCACGGACCGAAGCAGAAATAAACTGTTTGCTGCTACTTCCGTGCCAGCAGCGTCTGTGTTGGAGAGCCGCTTCACCAGTGTAGCTGCGCGCACGTCGTTACCACAGCAACCAATGCAGAGAGGTTGGTGATGTCTGGACGCACCAAATTACTCTCAATTTTTTAACATGTGAAGAACATGTAACACTCACAGCCATTGCTTTCTGAGTGTTACACACAAGAGAATAATTTGGATTGGATGCGGGACTCTATGCAGTTTACAGTGCTGCACACACTACAGGTGTCAAAATAAAACTTTCACAAGCATTTGTGCCTGCAACAATAAAACATATTTATCAAACTACAGAGCATTCAGGGAATAACAGTGCTCCAGCTTCACTGCATACAATATTTGACAATGTTGCACATTTGAAAAAGAAAGGAGTGAATCAGCTCCTTGGTACAATCACAAATGTGCTCTTTGAAGCAGAGATTGCAAAAACTGGAAAGGAAGTAGCGTTCCCCTAATTTCAAAGAAATTCAACTGGCCTGTCAAGTCTTATAACATGTAAGAAGTCCCTCCATAATGCTAGAACCACGTATTATTCATCATTAACAGAGAGCAAGAACAACCCCAGGTTTCTTTTAAGCACTGTAGCCTGTCAAACAAAGACCTGTAGCTCTGTTGAGTTTTGTAATGCTTAAGTTATCAGTAGTATTGACTTCATTAGATTTTTTGCAAATGAAATTGAAAGTATTAATCCCAATTAAATAATTGATCTCACCCTTTCAAAAGCTGTCACAGATATATAATCAGTACAGTAGCTTTAGAAATATCTGTTAGACCTGATTTATATTTCACTTTTCTCCGAATGATCACAACATCTTATTACAGAGCCTGGAACATGCCAGTGGGATTTAAGGAGTAGGCTGATTTAAATCATATTTATTACATAGATTCCAACTTTTTCATGCACACAAATGTTAGTCATGGACTTCAACAGGGTTCTGTACTAATACCAATACTTTTCGCCTTATTTATGCTGAATAAAAAACACAATGAAAAAATTATGGACAAGCATGATAAAGGTAAAAACCATCTCCAAGCAGCCTCATGTTGCTATGACTACAGCTGCCAATACTACTGACAAGTCTATGGTCCATTGGACTGTAACCAAACTCCCTGGACACAGCAACAAAAGGAAAGTGGACCCCAGATGGAACAGAGTGATGGTGTACAATAAGTCGTCAGTGTCTCGTGGATGGCACTCTTCAAACCTGAAACATCTGGAGCAGTTTGCTCAGGTAGAGCACCTGTTGACAGGTGCAGAAGTCTCACTGGCCGCTACAAAATTGGAAGTTTACTGCAGTTCAATGATGAAACTGAGCCAGGTTCACTCACCGGCTTCTTTTCTCACAATACCACAATAGACTGATGAGGTTATGCAGAGACCCCATTCAAAGTCTGTTTACCCCAGATATGTTCACCAAGCAAACTCCCCCACCGAAATACTCCCAACTGATAAAGCCTTTCTAGAACTCCAAAATCATCCATCTACTTCCATTAATACTCCCTCATTAGCCTCAGCACTCTCAGATCACCCTCACCCCTCACTCGCGCCTGTCACAACGCACGTCTCCAAACATCTGTAGTCAGTACTTAACGACCCATAGTTTCTTCTCTTCAAGAGAAAGAGGTCAATAAAGGCTTCATGATCAGTCCCTGTAAGCATCCTGTCTTTCCTATTTTCTTCGCACAAATCCGCCTGGAGTAGCTACATGTGTAAATTTAGAGAAGAAGAGGCGAGTCCTTGACATGTCCACACCACGCAATGGCAATCACATCCATCGAAGAGCCACAAAACATATCAAAATCATTGAGCCCGGTGTCTGGCTGGGCAAAGTCAACTTATGAGACGCCTTCAAAGTTACACCAATTCATCCATCCCAGTGGCCATGCTCGGAGCAACCTGGTCCTTCACCGTCTGCCTCACATTCGGTTGTCAGAGATGTCCCAACGGTTTCAATTCCCTCTGTGCTGGATCCTGCTTAAAAACATCCACCTTTTATTCGTCCTTCATGTTCTCAACAATTTTATAGTTATATATTTTACCATCTCCAAATCCAAGACGCTACCTAAACTCATCACCCTGTATTAATCACTCAGTAGCCCCCCCGTCACCTGAGAAAACTACCGGCCCCTCCACTTGCTTGGAGTTTCTCGTTATTATGCTGCACGACGCAAAAATGAAAGCATCCCTTCCATCAGATAAATTGTCTCGGCTTAAATCTGTGATCAATTGGTTCCCTCATGATTCCATCACCAAACGTGACCTCTTGTCCCTCCTTGGACATTTCACCCTTGGACATTTCACCTTCAACATGAGGGGCCTACCCCAAAGCAGGTCCTTTACGTACCGCCTCTTATATCTCACCTTTAGCGCCAAACACCGACCCGATCCGGTTACCCTTGACGAGGGCTGCTCGTCAGATCTGGCTTTTGACTAGAATGGCATTTCATTCATTCTAGCGCCACCATGAGACATCAGCAACTTCCCAATCGCACAGCTCCCTCCAAAGTCTTTGGGGGGTTCTATTTTGGGATATGACAGTAAGTTCTGTCCATTCTCCAGTATGCTCAGATTTCTCAATATATGTGGGTCTTCACTGAAGAAGCACCCTCTCATTTGATTGGGAAATGGTTTCCAGATCACGAAGTATTGGTTTGGTAATTGCCTTCACTTGTTACTTTAAGCCAGAGGCCTGTCACCCCCAAGATTCTCATCTTACGCTCTACCAATTGGCGCTGTTTCCACTGCAGTTCAGAGCAGCATTTCCCCTCACATCATTTAAATATTAGGTAGATGGGCCTTGTTTGCATTAACCTTTCATATCCATCCTGATCCATCTCTCATCCTCGAGGCCCAGTGAATCAAGTCTTTGTCCTGTGCTCAAGTACTGCATACATCAATCGCAACCCGCTCCCACTCATGCCACTGTCCACTCGTTTGTTTTATTATTTACAATATTCTGTTGAATCAAAAAGCAAAAGCAAAGTCAAATTTGTATTAAATATAAAATAAACAATAATGGATGCCGATTACTTCTGTCGGTTTCAAGTTATTTCAGAGAAAATTGTTGTTTTCTTTGTGGAAGGGTACCAACAAATTCATCCATGGCCGTAAATTGTGTATCCAAGCAACAGTAGCAATGTAGTGGTGGAGGCGAAAGTTCTGTACTGTAGCTTTAAAGATACAACCCCGTTTCCAAAAACATTGGGACGCTGTGTTAAATGCAAATTAAAACAGAATGCAATGATTTGCAAATCATGTAAACCCATATTTATTTGCAAATAGACAAAAAGATCACATCAAATGTTGAAACTGAGAAATTTTATTGTTTTCTGAAAACTATATGCTTATTTTGAATTTAATGCCAGCAACACGTTTCAAAAAAGTTGTGACAGGGGCATGATTACCATGTTTTGCATCACCTCTTCTTTTAACAGAAAAATGGTGATGTGGTTGGACGTTGTTCTGCTGAAATAAACAAGACCTTCCCTGAAAGAG
Organism: Embiotoca jacksoni; assembly: GCF_022577435.1. Classification (NCBI taxonomy): domain Eukaryota; kingdom Metazoa; phylum Chordata; class Actinopteri; family Embiotocidae; genus Embiotoca; species Embiotoca jacksoni. Next base: position 490,843 of record NW_027185395.1, read on the forward strand.
ACGTTGTCTGGATGGCAGCATATGTTGCTCCAAAACCTGAATATATCATTCAGCATTAATGCTTCCTTCCAGATGTTCAAGCTACCCATGCCATGTGCACTAATGCATCCCTGTACCATCACAGATGCTGGCTTTAGAACTGAGCTGATAACAAGCTGGATGGTCCCTCTCCTCTTTAACCCGGAGGATGCAGCGTCCATGATTTCCAAACAGAATCTCAGATTGTGATCCATCAGACCTCAGGACAGTTGTCCACTTCACCTCAGTCCATCTTCAATGATCTCGGTCCAGAGAAGGCAGCGGTGTTTCTGGATCATGTTTCTATCTGGTTTCTTCTTTGGAGAGTTTTAACATCATTTGTGGACGCAGCGATGAACTGTGTTCACAGACGATGGTTTTCACAAGTGTTCCTGAGCCCATGCAGTGATTTCCACTCCAGAATAGTGTGTTTTTAATGCAGTGCTGCCTGAGGGCCCGAAGATCACCACCATCCAATATTGGTTTCCGGCCTTGTCCCTTGTGTTCAGAGATTTCTCCAGATTCTCTGAATCTTTTAATGATATTATGAACCGTAGACGATGAAATCCACTAATTCTTTGTAGTTTTACGTTGAGGAACATTATTCTTAGATTGTTGCTGGCCTCAAATAAAAAAATAGCACATATTTTTCATGAAACAACAGCATTTCTCCATTTCAACATTTGATATATTGTCTATTTTCATTTAAATATGGGTTTATGTGATTTGCAAATCATTGCATTCACACAGCGTCCCACCTTTTTTTGGAAATGGGTTATACTCAAAGCGGGTAACTCATTTCCATGAGCTCTGTCACTGCAGCAGCTCCAACTGCTGACAAGAAGCCAAATCAGCAACACCAACAAGCAGTTGTCCCTCTCACCTCAGACAGTTATCTTTGAGTGACATCTCTCCCTATAGAACGCTGCTGTTACCAAACGCTGCCCCTCGGGCCCCCATCCACAGGGGCCACAGTCCAAATGCCCGTCACCAGCTTGTTTTTAATAAGCCAATACATCAGCTGGGTTTTGAAACATGTTTAGGTCCTGAGCAGTTATTATGGGTTCGAATGACACCTTTGATGAAGATCTGCAATATTAATGAACTATATTCTACCAGTGAAACTGAAGTCAAATTTGTATGTAGGTACACAAGTGTCTGATTGAAATGTTGCCTCTGCTGACTCACGGTTGGTGCGCTGTCAACGGTGCTTTGGATGGCTGCAGCCAACCCCTCCTTCATCATGCAGGTCAGGCCGTAGAACTCATGCTGCTGATCTATCTCGAACAAGCCCAGAAGTTTCCACTGCTGCCTCAAACCTCCCCACCTTCTCCTCTTCACGGTGCCAGAGCGCTGACGGCGACCGGACGTCCCCGGACCACCTGCAGCCGCCGACATCTCCATCTGGGATCCAGAAAAATAGACGGAGCCGGAACGTGTGAGCGCTGCGCAGTCACCTGACGCTGCACTGTCAACGCAAAGGAGGTTTTCAAAGCTCCAGTAAACAGCAACCAAAGAGTAAGTAGAGGCCAGAGAGGCCAGTGACAAACACAAAAAGACAGCTAACTGTTAGTTGAGTCTTTACCAGGGTAACTATGGAGACCAACACAAAGAGATGAAAGCTTTGTGGGCTTTGTTGTGTTTAATGCCATAATCCTGGTCGTCAGACGACCGCATCTCTTCTTTAAAACAGATTTTAAATGTATGTCTACATTTATTACAGTGAATGGAGAACAAAAAAACAGAAGTATAAGACAGACAGAAAGAGGAACAGATGCAAAAGCAAAATTCTGTAAAATATTAAAACCAAACCTGCTCAAATCCCTCTCAGCAGAAACTGCTTATTTCCTGAAGATGCTCTCTGACCATTCATCTTTACAGAGAAATCCACAGAGCACATAAATGCAGTATTCTATGCTTTTGTTATTGTTAATAAAACCAACACAGAAGGTATTTTGTGTATCAAAGGCTAATACACAGCGCTGTGCCATAGAGCTCCATTGTTGTACAAAAACTAAAAATACATGAGTGAGCCACGGTTTTGTGTTCTGGGTCTCGTGTTACTTCACTATGATGAACACAGCAGTGTTCATGGTGACTCATCTGGAAAAATCACGCTGGTGAAGGATATTACTGAACATTCTTTTTTAAGTCAAATATATATTTATGGTTAACGCTTTTCTTTTTCCATATCAGGATGAATTGACCATTTAATGTTCTGGTGTAATGTAATTATAGATTAATTTGTAGATAATATTCACCATAGGTTGTTTATCATACAAAACTCCACGATATTAAATTTCCAGTAATGTAAGACCAAGGCTGGCAACAAATGGAGAGCCTTGAAGAAGCAAACATTTTGGATTTTATTTTTTAATAATGACAATTATTTGATTATGAAAATAGTTGGTGATTACTATGAAATTGGGATGATGAAGCATTTCTGTCTAGTGTACATTAGTAACATCAGTACCAGTCCTCTGGTTTAGTTATGATGTCTGGTTTTTATTTCTTATGAACTCGAGCTAATGCTCGAGCTGCCGATGCAATCACATCATATTATGAAGCACTTTTGGAGGTCAGCCAGCGATGCTATTAGGAAGCTCATGCAGACATGATGCAATGCTCCTTTCACCTTCTTCTCTACGTTCTTTACCAGCTGACAGCGAAACTTTGCATTTGCGTGGTCACAATCCCGTGTCATGCTGTTGGATGGTCTGATGTTCTTGAGTATTTGGACTGGTGGGGTTGAACACACTACATCTATAATGTTACATTATAGTAAATATTTCTTGGTACAAGACGATGATTTAAAGAAGAAACACCTGATCTCGACAAAGAAAACTCTCGATTAGAATCACTCTGTTCCCGATGCTGCCTTTTGTTATTAAGGTAAAGCAATTTAGAAAAGATACATTTTATTCTTCTATATTAAACATACTAGTTTGAAAGACTTGAGATAAGGTTAGCCTCTCAAGCATGATGCACAGTGTGTTTATATCTACGTTAATAAGTTTCACTCTAAGATTTAAATCCGCAAAAATCAATGTTTTCAAATTAACAATGAATTGAATTCCAATATGTAACCCCAACTTTCTGCCCTGTGCTTGAGAGTGTTACAGCCATCAATTTCAAACTAGAGTTGTCAAAATGTGTACTATAAAAATAGTAATAAACAGCATTAGTATGAAATTGCTATTGACTCTCTGACAGTTACAAACAGCCTATTCCACAGTGTGCTTTTGTTGTTGGTGTAATTCAAACCAATGCAAGGTATTTGTTTTAATGGAAGCACAATGTATGACATTACAGACATAAAAATCAAGACCGTACATTGTTTTTATGATTTTCTGTTTCATAATTACATGAACAGACCTCATAATTATGAGAAAAGCCTAAGGTGGTTATTCATGGCATCAGATTCATGTGTCTTGATATCACATGTTCCCGAGCAAACAAAGCAGGTGAATGCGACCGTCTGATTAGTGTGGATCAGAATGGCTGTATAATCATTTGTGTTTTCCACAGACTGTATGTAAGAGTGGATGAATCTTCTGGGTCTGTAAAATGGTTCTGATCCAGAAGTGCCTCAAGCTGCAATACCAGCGAGTGCCACTAGAGGTCGGCTCCAAAAAGCCTCCGGCTCCATAGACTCCCATTCAACTTCTCTCCTGAAGTCAACACATTTTTTGCGCAGTTATCTCGGTGTTGTTAGCTAACGTTGCTCCTTATTCGTTTTCTGGTGGTCCATCTGAAAATGATCCTGTCATTAGAAAATAAGCCTCCAGAAGTGTTTTTGGGGGGAGTGTGGCTGTTTGATTGACAGGCCTGTGGTGCAGTCAGGTTATGAGTCTGATCCACCGCTTCCTCCCCCCAATTTGTCCAAATATGGCCACTTTTGGCTCCAATTAACAAGATGGCGCCGGCCAATAACTGAACTCACTAACCAATGAGTGATGTTTTCTAAAAACCTGAAAATAGCTCTGTAGCCGACATCAGCTGACCTCCTCTAAACCATTTATGTAATTCCTTTGGAGTGCAAATCTAAGTACATCTCTCCTGTTGATATATAGAACAGTATATAAACACATACTCTGTTTCCTGTTGGGTTTATATCTACCTGTAGCATAGCATGCTTACTTGGTTATTTGTAATGTTTGCTCAGACAGCTGTGGCCAAACCTCATCCTCGATGTAATGTCTGTTTCTATTGCTTCCTCCTATTTCTCCTACTTTTCTTAGAGTACGATAGTTAGGGCTCCAACGGTACACTGGTATGCACCACTGCTATTTCTGCACTTCACTCTTCGGTGTACTGGTGACTTTTTCATGCACTCTGCCACACTGCTGGTCCTCTTCTCTGCTCTTTCCATACCAGGTTATCGGGGTGATTCATGATGCCAAAAAGGAACAAATACAACGTGACCAAGGCACAGCAGAAGAAATACCATTATAATTCTGTCTTTCAGACCTCCTGATGCGCAACGTGGTGCCAATTTAAAATTCTGGTTGCGATCAAGTCACCTCCAATTCTGACAAACCCTGCGTCCTTGTCCAAACCCCGCATTGCTTCTCACCAGACTGCAGCTTTGGGCTCATCACATACAGCTCCTGGTCTGCAGGCTTCCAAACTGTAAACTCTGTAAGATCACTTATTCTATTCAATCCCAGCTCCTGTCGGTTTCTCTATGAACCCTGAACCTCACCAGGACAAAACAATCTGCTCGTCTCACATTGTCCAGGCTGCTAATATATCTTGATTGTGCTCCACGTTTTGTAAAGTAAGGACACTCACTTAAAACATATTACTGCTGAATGTGAGGGTAAAATAAATAGCTTCTACGATAATTTCATTGACCTTCATCTGACCCTCGCACATCTAAAGTCCACGATGACTCTTGGTGGCCTTGGGAGTCGATGGTTATCTCATCGGAGCTTTAACTCTGAAGTACAGTGATGCTATCAGTACAGTGATGCTATCTCCAGGCACCTGCCCTTAATCTATACTTTAGACTTACAATAAAAGCATTTACACTTAACTCTAATTGCCATTTCCTCCTCATACGCGATGCGTGCAGTGAAGCACATCGAAAATCAGTCTGGCCAAGACTTCCATCCGTCCACAGCAGGAAATGAGCTGGTTGCATAAAACTCACTGTTTGATCCCACAACAGGTTTCTGGACATTATTCTTGACAGCTGCTAAATAAAGCTTCACTTCCTCTTGAAAAACTGCAGTACATCCATTTAATCACTCAGTCTTTCCACTCCAGTGTACTACTACTACTAAATCATCTCAATTTTGCCATGAATGTAATTCCCCAATGCTGTTCCTTAATCTCATCGTTACACACACAAAATAACAATAATAACCAGTCTTCTGAGTTTAGGTGTTGTCATTTTAAGTTATCCAAGATCCTATTCTATAGCCAATAATGTATTTTTACAACGCTTAATCAATCATCACTGAAGTCAGGAACAATGGCACTACCTGATTTACCTTCATAAATACCTTAAATATCTATATAAATAAGTGAGTTGTTGTTTTTTTAAATTTATTTCTGTTTTAGTTTTGTTTTGCCTTCATTTGTTTCTAAAAAAGTATTTCAGAAAATGTCACATTACCAGGAATCCATGACAAATTTAGAAAATGAAGTAAGAAGACTTGGCTACTGTTTCCACGGGCTGATGATATTAAATTGTCTTGGGAATGAGTAACTAACATTATATATAACTCTTCCAATAAATACACTGTATTAGGAGCTTTAAGTGTGCCTAATCTATTTTGCAATCATCAATTCAAAGGCCTACGCTGCTGTGTGTAAATGTCCCTGAACCTGCTAGATTACTGAACTAGATGAGTGGCTGAAAAGGCTTTTAAATTGTTATATTTGTGATTTAATTATAATTCATTTGTATTTAACCCAAGTGCCTTTTATATTTTACGGCTGAGATTGGCTACCGCGTCATGACGCGCACCAGCTGTCTGATTCACAACCAGTTCAATCAAACTCTTTCACTGCACCGTGATGCCGCTGCTCATGTTGCTGCTCCTCATATCTCATTCATGATGAGGATATTTTCAGATGGCCCTCCACATTATTCCCTGCTGTCATGCAGGATTGTAGTAATTGCTTCGAGGGATAATTTGAGCTTTAAATGAGCCTGATGAAATGCCTCCGTGCTGTTTATCAGTTGCTTCACATTTTGAAATGCCGCGGAGAACAACACTTTGATTGTGTTTAATGACATCACCCATCGTGACACAGCAGCCTACATGTGGACCTGATCATCTTCATCTTCAGCAGTTAGAACTCCCTGACCTGAAGCAGCAGGATTATTCTTTGAAGATGTTAAAGTCCGTTATCTGTAGAAGTGATATGGGTAAAAAACGGAAGAAGAATATCTGTGCTGACATGAAAAGTGCTCATCATAATGTAGCGTTGCATATCAAAGCTGTCATCCTCAGATTATTATGGTTTTTAGCCTACTTGCCTCGTGGACGCAGAGCAGCGGGTCGGTGCGCAGTCGGTCTCTGTCCGTGTGTGTGTCCGTGTCCGTGTGTGTGTCCGTGTGTGTGTGTGTGTCCGTGTGTGTGTCCGTGTCCAAATCCAGCCTGCTGACTGGCCGTGTGATGACAGTGAGCCTGGCTCACCCTGCGGTCACTCCCATCCGCTGCAACCGTCTGACCAGCTGGAGGCGACGTCACGGACCAGCTGCAGCGATCCAGGAACTTTAATAATAATACAAATAAAATAAATATGTATACAATGTGTTATATCAATGTGACTGTGTCGAGACTAAATAAATACAATAAAAGGTTAAATGATAAAAACATTTTTTTTATTATATGGGTTTGTTAGGATGATGGGAGCCTGCTGGCTGAGGTCCAGGTTTTACAGGTCCAGGTTTCACAGGTCCAGGTTTCACAGGTCCAGGTTTCACAGGTCCAGGTTTCACAGGTCCAGGTTTCACTCACTTCATCCGTCTTCTTCCACTGAAGCAGCAAAAACAAGGCTCCAGTAATGCAACACCTGTCCAGCCTGCCAAAAGTGCGTCAAGTCAATTTTATTTCTGTAGATTATTTCAAGGCACTTAACACAGTAACGTCCTCACAACAGACCTTTAGCACATTTTACAGAGGAACCCAACAATTCAACAATTCCCATAAGGTAGGCGGGAAAGTGAAGGTGGACAGTGATTGACAGTTTTTGCATACTTATGTAGAGTTTAACCGTTATTTCCTGCCCTTCTTACAGGTTGTAGGTAAAGCCTAATGTTGGTCAGTGTGATACTCTTAAACAAGAGTAAATGTTCTCCTGAGCATCTGCCGCACATCTATTTTTCAGATAGTAGATTATATTACCCAAAGGCCCCGCTGGATGCAGAAGCTGGAAACAGACGAAATGAGTCCGGGCATTCACATCAACCTGCAGCGGAAACCTGTTCTAGGAACGGTTGTGGAGGAGAAGAAGCCGACAACAGGAAGGAGTCGGTCTTCATCTCGTCTCTTCGTTAGGAGAATAAACATGAAAACAGAAAGGTGACCTTTTCTTGCAGCACAGAAACCGGATGGGTGAGACGAGTCCGGGATGATGCGAACATTCACGAACACCCAGATGACGGACAGCAAACAGTGCTGAGCAGTCAGGACAGAGTTCAGACACATTTTAAATTCAGCATCATTTCCAGGTAGAGTTGCACATGTTTGATGTCACACGAGGTGATTTGTATTGTGAGAATGTTCGTAGAAAGTTTTACTTTTTTAGTTTCTTTTCTGGAATTTTTTTTAAAGTTAGAAGAGACATCAGCTCTTCAATCAATGAAAAAATAAAATATTGTTTAGTTTTCAACTAGTCGAGTTGTAAACATTATTTTGTTTGATAGCTGGATAGATTGACATTAATTGTAAAGTTCATAACGTGGAAGAAAAAAAGGGTACGCACTTCCACTCAGCCTCAAATGGCATTTTTTTAAAGTCTCAATTTGTACATCAACCACACACCCTCAAAAGAAAGCTAGAATAAATAAAAGTAAACAAATGCAATAACAAATGAATAAACAAAAGTAATAGTAATTAAATGAAACTGTTAACTACAAAAGTTCAAAATATAGCAGTTGATGGATTAGGAAGGAGCGACTTGTGACATAAAACAGAAAAAGAATCATGTAGTGATGAGATGTGCACAAAACTCCACACGCGTGACATCCTGAGCTTTTAATCAGATTTAAAATGCATCCAAAATAGAAGATTTACAAAACATTTACAACCGACGATGGGAAACGATACGAGGGTGGATGGAAAAGTTCAGTGTGTGAACGATGCACAGCAGAGAGGGAAGCTGGGACCTCTGAGTAAGTATTCCACGTTTTATCACTTGATCATCATCATCAGCACCTCAGCGAACAGCTTCCATGTTTTCATCACTGGTCCGGTGAATCTGCAAGTTCTTGAATGCATCTGAAACTTGAGCAGACAGGCAACAGGAGCAGTCACTACTCTTTCATCCACCCTCGTAAAATCACAGAACAGAGGACATGAAATATATATATATAAAAATTATTTACAGATTCTGATGGTGACAAAAGGAGGTGTTGGATCAAATCGAGGAGGTCCTGTTTCCTGTTTCCTGTTTCTGCTGTACGTTGTTCAGTGCATCCATTCTGTTTTTACTTTTTTTTAAAGTTGCCACTTGGAGGCACTAAAGTCAACGGACCTCAAATGCTCTATGAACTAATTGAATAGAAATAAGATCTAAAATACATGTCAGGAAACTTGTTTTTTTTAACCAATCTTTTGGAAGTGTGATGGTCAGGAGTATTTATTTGAAGATAGAATTATGGTTTTTGGTTGGGTGGCCGGCAGAGAGGCTGTTTTCAGTTTGAAATGTACAGCAGTCCCTCCAACATCACGGTTAGTTCACTTTCTTTGGCCTGCTATTCTTCCACAAGACCACTGCAGTGAAAGCCCCTGTGGAGAAGATGAGAACGGCATTAACTGGAGTGGAAATGACACATATTCTTGTACGTCATTGAATTTTATATGTAGAGAATTTCGATTTTTGTCTGCAGACTGAGTCCAAGTTTCAGTGGGAATCAGTGAGAGTTTGTTCTTTACTGACCGATACAGAGGAGCAGTATTACTGCTGCGATGCCCGGCAGGATGACCGAGTACTCCCGCGGGAGGAAATACTTGTGCAGTGCGTGATTGCCCTCGACGAAAGGCTGGAAAAGGACCACACACAAAAAAGCACAAGACTGAAATTCCTCTTTGTGTGTCATAATTTTATACAAATGAATGCAGGATGTAATAATAACAATCTGCTGTGAGTCAGTAGAAGAGGACAGGTTGCAGTATTTTAACCTTCTAAAGACAAAATTGGCCAAAATTACACCATTCATCAAAGTCAGAAACTGTAAAAATAGAAATGATTGCTGGAATTTCTGACGGTCATTGAATGGAACATGTGCACATCCGTGAGGAAAATCTAAACTTACATGTCTCATTTTTACTTTTCACCAAAAATAAACCATTTGCACAATCCAGATTCTGTAAAAAAAAAAAAATAATTCTTCGCACTTCATACTTTATACTTGAAAGCCTTGAATGGCTCAACTTGGACCGACAGTAACGTGACAAAAACCCAGCAAATGTTCCACTTAAATGCAGGCTGGAGCACCGAGAGGTTATAAAGATGGAAAAACATCAATATGAATAACATGTGGAGACACACTCCTTTTTCCTAATATTGTTTACCCTCTTTTAAAGTTCTGTAAAATAAAAGTAAATAAAAAAATGCAACTTGCATTTTTTTACTTCTTTTGATTTATGACATTATAACTGTGTTATACTACACAAAAAGACATTTATGAGTTCTTCCTACTTCTAGTGTTATTAAACTAGTTATGTAGAGAGGCAGGACAAATGAACCCACAGCGGGTAAAAAAAAACAAAAAAAACAGAATCAGCAATCCGTTGTAGAAAATGAGTTGTGATGTTCATTTTTATCGAGATGGAAAACTGTTTGTTTGTTGTCCTGTTTGTGCTTTTACACAAAGTCCTTTTGGGTGTTTAATTAACTGTAGAAGGGTTTTGGAAATGGGACTTTAGGAACGGACGTACCAGGACGATGACCCAGACAGAGTAGTAGGTAAAAAGCAGGAGGCTGAAGACAACCAGACTCATGCCGACTGCTTGATCCACTCCCGTCGCCTGTAAACAAACAGAAGGCTTCACTCACTTCATTCATGACTAAAGCTGCACACAAAGATTCTCGGTGTTCTTTACTCCAACCTGAATGACTGGAGGAAACAGGGCAGGTGCTACTCAGTAGAAATGATTTAGTGACTAAAGAAAACTCCAGCGATACGCTGCAGCTTCCTTGAAGTCAGGTGATGAACGAGAGATTATAAACTCACACATCTTACATTTACCAGAATGAAACCCAAAGGCCTTCATTGCATTTTAAATAATGTAGGTATGGTTATATTTCTCAAACTTTGTGCCCCCAGTTTATAATATAAACCTGGTGACATCGTTCTTTTTTTGAGGCTTCAGAAGTCATCAGACACTTGTTCCGATGACTAAATAAAGAGATGGTTTAATCATGTCTTTTTGTGAGGTGACAGGTGAACATTTTCATGAATGGAGTTGAGAATCCACTCAAATCGTGTTGCGAGCAGACAGAAATCCTGCTGGTGTTTGTTGGTTTACATATTTATAACTCAAGATGAGTGTAAACTGCAGAACTTCCTGGTATTTGCTGAATAATCATTCTTTATTTTTGTCTCCACGTGATTCCAGTGAACGCTGTGGAGACCGGAAGTGTCGACAGTCACGCCGAACTCCATTCAAATATCTGGAAGTTAAAAATTCAATTGCTTATTTACAAACACACATGTCGTAAAACCCAGATTCATATATTTGATGAATTAACAGTATTTCTTTGTAAATTCGGCGCAATAAAAAATGATAAAAGCCTTCATACATTGAATGAAACCTGTTGGTTTTCGTGACTGGAGAAATAAAGCGCTGCTGGATAAGACAAGAGTCGGAAGTCTTTCCCATTTGTTTACGACTTTTTTAAGCTTGCAAATCTGTATTAAAATGTCTCTGAACTTAAAACAGAGTCTCAGTTTATATTGTAGTCACATCATGAAGCTAATGCTCGGAGCCGCGTGCTGCAGGAACGATTTGAATGGCAGCGGAGCTTCATTAAAGGATAAACCCGTCAGTTGTCAGTCTCTCTTTTATCAGATGCTTTTATTTCACCTGCCAAAACTGAATCAGCTTATTTTTCTTACCATTTCTTGCAGCTCGGTTTTGTTGATAGTTGACGTTTCCTTCCGGTCTTCTTCCTCTTTATGAAATCCGGCTGACAAGATCCATCCGAGAGTCTCTGCTGCCACCTACCGGTTGACCCGCTATTACAACTTCAAATTCCAGAACCAACCCCAACATCTTTGATCTCATAATGCAGTCATGTAACCGTCGTATTTACCACATTTTATTTTTTCATTGTAGTTGCATTTTTATTTCCCCGAAAGCAACTGTACTGTAAACATGTCATCATAAACCAAGGAAATTGACATTTTCACATTATTTGGTCATGCATTATTACCTTTACACGAACTAAACGCATTTGATCATCAATATCACAACAGTAGTGATGTCCTGGTATTCTTATTTGAACTGCGTTGATGTTGAGTGTGATGGTTCATTTTTGACCCAAAATCAGTTATTCAAAGCTTTTTAAAGCGATTTCAACTACATCTCCATTTCTTTGGTAGATGAGGACTAATGAAAACAGGAGAACTCATTTATTTATTTATTCATCTATTCATTCTGTACATGACAAAACAAAACAAAAAAATCAAGAAATTCCCAGCAAATAGAGAAAAAGTATAATTCCAGGTGTTGCCATTTTATTTGGTATGTATGTTTATGCAAATCATAACTCCTTTGTTGGCTTTGTTTATGTAGTTATTAATAGGACAGATTATCTAAACTCTTGATGTGCTTATTACATGTATCTATTGTCAATTCTAACACAAAGTGTGAAAACAGTACAGTACCCATAAAAAGAAAAATCTGACTTTCTATTCCCAGAAACCAAAAGTATATCTGTTTACAGAATAATATTTATGCATCATATTAATGCTGTTAATAATATTTGATATGTGTTATAATTTAAGTGTGACAATCATTGGTTGAATTAGCAAAATTTAATTGGAATAAAATAAGTTAAAAATAAAGTAGAAGAATTTTCTACAGTACAGTCCCTTTACCAAAACCCTTCTTTAGTTAAACCGCAGCTACAAATGCAATATAATCGCACTCCCAGCAATTCTGTTCGATTTCAAATGATCGGGAAATGTAAAAACCTTTTCACCACAGGCAAACAAGGATTTGGTTGTATAAATGAAGTGATGAGGTCACAGGTTAAACATGATCAAGTACAAAGGACAGAAGTTTTTCTACAACAAGTGAGACATTTCCCTTTCCCTATAATAACCTCACTCTTCCCCGTCACTAACTTCTGTTCACTGTTTAGTCGCATGTAGCTGTGGTGTCGAGTTCTGTACCCGCCATCGGGCCGGCCTGCTAGTCCGACAACAAAAGCAAAGAGAAAACCAGGGCTACATGTGTTTACAAGGTGGTCTGAGTGAATGCCCCCCCTCCCCCCCCCCACACACATATTCAATACATACATGCGACTAACCTCAATGTATAGAAAGATAACTATACTCATGACAATGAAGTGATAAATGTGGACTGCTAAAGCAACAGAAATAAATAGATAAATATATATAGATATATATTTATCTATATATATTTATCTCACTGGTTTCTTGTATTTTCCTGTTGATGGAAATAGAAAAGTTTGTCGTGGCAGGAACCCAACGAGGTGAAAAAATACCTCCAGAATTTGCCTAAAATTGATCTTAGTGTTAATGCAGTGCTCGAAGCTTTCTGATATACCGTTTCATCTTTTCACTTCAGTCAGAAATACATGACACATTCACACATATTTAGCATCAAACACACAAATGATTTCCATAAGGCAAGGCTCTTTTGTATACGGTCCCATCCGGGCACAACAGGGGCTTTGTGCTGGTGCTGTCGGACCGAGCTCCCTACAGCCAACTACACGCCCACAGCATCACCGCCAGCTCTGTACACCAATGACGGGGGACAGCGTTCACAGAAGCCTTTCAACTATGATGTGGAAGATTGGGATTTCTTCTCCCTGCAAAACACACACTAAACAAAAAAACTGCCTAAAGCTATAAAGTGCAATGAGTTGTGATTGAAGTTATTCACCGCTGCCCTGCATGGCCTCACTCTGACTGCACAGTATTTACCAAAAAAGACTAAGAGGCCAGTATTGGCTTTAATAAATATCTTAAAGCAGTTTGGTCCAGCAGCAGTTAACTCATCACCAATCAGTGATCCGTCTGGCATCGACCTATAAAACGGCCGTGGCTGGAGTTACAAAGACAATCCACAGTAAACTGAAGTTGAAAATATTGCACCTTAATGCTTAAATATCAAAAAAAGTGACAAACCCATCGTGCATTATCATCAGCTCTGCTGTCTCCCCTCAGCTCCAGAACTTTTGAGCCTCTTTTAGCTTGTTGTTTTGGTTTTTCCACCCTACATGCTGTTGTTAACTCAACTCCCAGTACTGGCATACAGCCGTTTTCAGTGACAACGCTTTGATAAACCTACTGTACACTTCCTAAGCAGCACCACATAGCAGAGAATCAAAGGCTAAAAGAAGTCAATATTGAACTTTCAAGACTCTCCATGTCTACTCGATGTGTAAATGTCCGACTGTTGGCTAATGTTGTGGCTGCAGCTCGTTCCCATGCTTCAGTCATTTAATGCAGCTTTAAGTATCTTTTCAGCCTGTTGCAATGTAAAACCTATAAAACACCAGCATTCAGCTGATCTGTGTCTACTTGGGATGAAAGAGAAGCCAAAGTTTAATATAAAAAAAATCTACACCAAAAAGAGAGGAGGTTACATCACCACAAAACCTCACATTTTTGATTGGGTTAAAAGAGCATTCAGATTTAAAGAGTGAATATGTACTTAGTAAGTGCGGAAGGTGGACAGTTACATATGGCCAGCCATACGAACGCAGGCTTGGTGGTGTTTCCTACGACAGATTCACCACATTACATCATACCCAACATCAACAAAAATGAAATGCAAGAAATTAAGAAAAAATAAACAAAATGAGAGAAGATGCCAAATGTGATTTTTAGACAAACGGGCTCCTTTTAGTGGTCCTCCTCAGAGAGTTCACACGGCAAACGGGTATAATTAGTATACAGTACAGTGATTAAATACCCATAAAATATAATAAAAGGATAAACGTTTTTAGTTTCAGTTCCAGGAAGTTTCAGGATGCCTGTTAGAGAATTTGATGACACCAGCGTTGTATTTGGTGGGTTTCTGTAAACTCAAGAGCCAAAAACGTATCATATGATGAAGTCATATTTGTGGTCATCAGTCAGTGCGACATCCATAAGCTTCAGGTTTTGGGTCCTGTTATGAGCCCAAACGTGATTTTCATCCCTCCATACAGGCTGTTGAATGTGTTTACATTCCACAATCATTTCCAGTCAGGTGTTAAAGTGAAATACTGAGTATCGTGGTCTGACTTCATTGCGGTGTATTTTACAAACTGCAAACATCGTTGAGTTGATGCGGCTGCTCCTGAATGCACCACAACCTCAGTGTTTCACTGCATCTCCGAGGTGTTGTTAAAGTCATGAGTGCACAGATTACAGGTCAAAGTTTCACTGGGTGTGTTTCAGGCTGATCCTGATGTTCAGCTCATTGAGTCAATGATTCGCTGACATTCAGGAAACTATGACACAAGTCGAGGACAACGCAGCATGTCAACGCCACATCAGCAACATTTCTCAAAACTTTATTTTTATGTTTGTATGAGTTTCATGTGCCTCGTCTCTGGGAAAGCACAGCTGCAGCTAATAAAATGAACTGAAAAATGATATTACTGTCACGGCTTACTGACTGCCAGAGTTTTATCAAACTTACTCAAGCTGCTCGTATTGATCAGGGACCAGTCTGAGACACACCCAATGTCAAATAAATGAGTATTGCAAACTTTTAAGTAGAATCCTACTCTCAAATTACAGCCCGGATGAAAATAGCTGCTAAATGAATTACTGGTATCTGTCCCAAACAAGAAAGTACCAGGATATGTTATCAGTAGACAGACAGTGAGTCTCAGCAGGGAACAAAAACCATCCTGTGCACACAAATTAGTAATTGATGCTTTCAACCGAGTAACTTAAGCACAGAATGAAGAAAACATCATTTTAAACAATATTGTTAACGTTTCAGCAAAGGTTTTACAAGTGTCAAAGATTATTGTTTAACAGATGAAATCCAAACTTCTAGTGTTTACTTTGCACTGTTTTGCTCTCACGGGCAGATTGTCAGAAAACGATCCCGAGCACAGACGCCTGAACGCCTCACACCTCCTTCTGGTTGTTCTACAGCTCTTTGTTGGTTTTTGTCGGTTTGTGGTCATATTCACTTTGTGGTCGTCTTACAGTGGGTACGGAAAGTATTCAGACCCCTTTACATTTTTCACTCTTTGTTTCATTGCAGCCATTTGCTAAA
This sequence comes from Embiotoca jacksoni, assembly GCF_022577435.1. Taxonomy (NCBI): domain Eukaryota; kingdom Metazoa; phylum Chordata; class Actinopteri; family Embiotocidae; genus Embiotoca; species Embiotoca jacksoni. The sequence goes on from NW_027185395.1 coordinate 506,523, forward strand.
ATCAAAAAAGTTCATTTTATTTCTCATTAATGTACACTCAGCACCCCATCTTGACAGAAAAAAACAGAAATGTAGAAATTTGTGCAAATTTATTAAAAAAGAAAAACTGAAATATCACATGGTCATAAGTATTCAGACCCTTTGCTGTGACACTCATATTTAACTCACATGCTGTCCATTTCTTCTGATCCTCCTTGAGATGGTTCTACTCCTTCATTGGAGTCCAGCTGTGTTTAATTAAACTGATTGGACTTGATTAGGAAAGGCACACACCTGTCTATATAAGACCTTACAGCTCACAGTGCATGTCAGAGCAAATGAGAATCATGAGGTCGAAGGAACTGTCCAAGGAGCTCAGAGACAGAATTGTGGCAAGGCACAGATCTGGCCAAGGTTACAAAATCATTTCTGCAGCACTCAAGGTTCCTAAGAGCACAGTGGCCTCCATAATCCTTAAATGGAAGAAGTTTGGGACGACCAGAACTCTTCCTAGACCTGGCCGTCCAGACAAACTGAGCAATCGTGGGAGAAGAGCCTTGGTGAGAGAGGTAAAGAAGAACCCAAAGATCACTGTGGCTGAGCTCCAGAGATGCAGTAGGGAGATGGGAGAAAGTTCCACAAAGTCAACTATCACTGCAGCCCTCCACCAGTCGGGGCTTTATGGCAGAGTGGCCCGACGGAAGCCTCTCCTCAGTGCAAGACATATGAAAGCCCGCATAGAGTTTGCCAAAAAACACATGAAGGACTCCCAGACTATGAGAAATAAGATTCTCTGGTCTGATGAGACCAAGATTGAACTTTTTGGCGTTAATTCTAAGCGGTATGTGTGGAGAAAACCAGGCACTGCTCATCACCTGCCCAATACAATCCCAACAGTGAAACATGGTGGTGGCAGCATCATGCTATGGGGGTGTTTTTCAGCTGCAGGGACAGGACGACCGGTTGCAATTGAAGGAAAGATGAATGCGGCCAAGTGCAGAGATATCCTGGAAGAAAACCTCTTCCAGAGTGCTCTGGACCTCAGACTGGGCCGAAGGTTCACCTTCCAACAAGACAATGACCCGAAGCACACAGCTAAAATAACAAAGGAGTGGCTTCGGAACAACTCTGTGACCATTCTTGACTGGCCCGGCCAGAGCCCTGACCTAAACCCAGTTGAGCATCTCTGGAGAGACCTGAAAATGGCTGTCCACCAACGTTCACCATCCAACCTGACGGAACTGGAGAGGATCTGCAAGGAAGAATGGCAGAGGATCCCCAAATCCAGGTGTGAAAAGCTTGTTGCATCATTCCCAAGAAGACTCATGGCTGTACCAGCTCAAAAGGGTGCTTCTACTCAATACTGAGCAAAGGGTCTGAATACTTATGACCATGTGATATTTCAGGTTTTCTTTTTTAATAAATTTGCACAAATTTCTACATTTCTGTTTTTTTCTGTCAAGATGGGGTGCTGAGTGTACATTAATGAGAAATAAAATGAACTTTTTTGATTTTAGCAAATGGCTGCAATAAAACAAAGAGTGAAAAATTTAAAGGGGTCTGAATACTTTCCGTACCCACTGTATGTCTGTTTATGCTTCTCCACCAGTGGCATTATGTTTTTAGGTTGTCTGTCTGTCTGTCTGTTCCTTCAAAGTCTTTACTGCACGTATTATATAAGTTTGGACAGATGTGGGAGTAAACTGCATGCGTGTGGAGGACGGAGTCAAATACAAAACAAATGTGGCAATCTGACAATCTGACTGTTGCTGATCACATTTTTGTGCACACCTCGATACCAGAACACGGCTTCTAGACTGATGCCGACATCCTCGTCGTTCCCCTAGCTGACCCAAGTAACCCCAATATCCTACCACTTTAGTTTTTACAGTTATGAGCAGCTTGTGATGAAAGTCAACACTTTCTGCACATATTCCACAAAAAAATGCTTCCCGAAGAAATGGAAGGAATTATTCTATGTGGACTGCTGGTTAGTGTTTCAGTTTAAAAGACATCGGGGACATGATGTATTTAAACGGCAAAAAAACGGTGACTGTAAATTATCATGAGAGACAGTCTAAGGTAGAATATCTTCAAATGTAACACCAGTAAAATGTGAAATGAAGGCCGGCTGTCTCTTTTAGAGATTGACAGATAGACCCTGTCTGTGTGGTAATCATTTCATAGTAGTCGTGTATGAAACTGAGTGCACTGAAGACAGATGTGCACTGAAGACAGATGTGCACCAAACACAGTCCCACAAACAGGAAGGAGCTGCCGAGGCCGGAGGAGTGTTGATGTGTCTGTCAGTGAGTCTCGATGATCACCGGCTCAAAAACACCGGCTGTTCCTCTGGGAAAACAAAGAAGCACATATTTGATCAAATCTGAGGAACCGGTGTTGGTAACAAAGAGAAAGTGAAGCTGGAGATGTGGAGTTTACTGTACTTGTTGGTGATCTGCGTCCCGCTGAGGGCAGTGCTCCCATCTTTGCTGACAAACAGTCTCAGGTTGCTATCTGAAGGGAAACGAGGAGTCCACAACACAACTTATTGCTGTAATACTCAAACGTTGTGCTAAATCTAAAATCCAAATAACTGATAGTCTGTCCGACCTTCGTTGTTGCTGCTGTCAGAAAAGTTCTGGCTCCGCATGATCTTCTCCACGATGTCATCGGCATCAATGCGCGTGTCGTCCACACAACTGGGCTGCCGCTCCACCGTCCCCGTCTTCCTCCTGTTGTTGGACAGGACCGACGCGAGACGGTGACACTTCAACTAAAGCTCTGCTTCAGACAGCCAATCATCTGGTCTGAGCACATTTCATTAAGAGGACAAAACCCATGAAAATGAAGACTAACAGGTACCGAGTGTTTCAAGGTCTGATGTGACTCGTTCCTCTGTGCCGAAGATCAACTATTAAAACATGACAGCTGACATGTTCCTACGTTAGTATGAACACTCTGTAATTTATGTTGATTCAGTCCCACAAACAAGGTTCTGCTGCCATCAATCATCAATCATCATCAATCATCATCAATCATCATCAATCATCATCAATCAGCTCCTCAAAATAGTTCCTACTATTCATCGTATTAGCTGCTTTTATTAAAAGCTACCAGATGTTTTAGAAAATTAAAAAGCTCATTTTTACACTAGATTGTTTGACAATTAGAAAAGTGAAATATCACCAGACTTCATATCTGCTGAACATGAATGTGAGGCGCTGCTCATTACAGTAAATCATAGGAGATCATCCAGGTTCCCTTTTCTATTTTACATGCTGAGCGGTGTCCTACCCTCTGGACTTCTTCTTCATGTCACCAATTAGTCTGAGTCAGTCTTAGTGTCTGAATACTGGAGCTTCTCCACGTGACCAGCAACAAATCACATGCGCCTCCTCTCTCCTCCTCTCACAGTGACATGGACTCCTGGTGTAAACATGGCTACCTGGAGGATCGGGTGGACATGCAGACTGCTGCAGAGGGTGGAGGAGGTCTCTCTGGTTTGGTGGGAGGTGCTTGTCGATGCGGCTCTGTGGAGGTGGAGGGAGGTGGCTGGGGAGGGTGGCTGAACCCGCAGGAGGCGCTGCTGCTGCAGGAGGCGTTCCTATGGTGACTGAGGTCAGTCAGGCTGGAGGAGCGAGAGTGACCTGTACTGTAGCCTGGAGGAGGAAGAGCAGGAGGAGGAGGAGAAAGAAAGAAAGAGGGAGGAGGGGATGGGAGGGGAGGGGAGGTGACGGGACAAAAGGAGAGGAGAGGAGAGGAGAGGAGAGGAGAGGAGAGGAGAGGAGAGGAGAGGAGAGGAGAGGAGAGGAGAGGAGAGGAGAGGAGAGGAGAGGAGAGGAGAGGAGAGGAGAGGGTGTCTGTTTACATGTTCTATGTTTTATCTGCTGCTGTTATATATTTAGTAAATATTGAGTAAGAACTAGTTTGTGTGGTTCAGCCTGCTTTAATGGATTTATTCATTAATGTGACTTTCTAAAACTGAACTTCCTCACAGTTGCACCAGAGGCAGATCTTCACAGTTTGTAATGGAGGCGTTTCTACAGCTTGTAGATGAAGTTGAAGTTTCTACTTGGTAGGAGATGAGGAGATGCTCTGGACCAGATTTACATACCAGCTCATTTACATCTGAAGTTCCTGGACCGACACACAATTGAATCGTATTCACTCCCTATTCGTCCACTGGAACTCATTTCTTAAGGCTCAGGTTAAATATTTGTCTAAACTGTCAGTAACAACACCCTGAGGTCAAAGAGGTCGTTCCATCAGAGCCTCTCCGGGTCTCAGGACGAGCAGGTAAAAAGGTCCTGAGAGGAGCACCTGGAAATAAAATCCCACCTGAGATCCTGCTGTGCTGACTAGCGTAGCTGGAGCTGCGGACATGACCGGTGAGGAAGACCTCGTCAGGGCTGGACACAGACTCTTCCTCCTTTGGTAGCCCTACACACACACACACACACACACACACACACACACACACACATACAGTATGATACCAATAACAAGATATTTCCGGACCAGTAGCTGCCAGGTGCAGAACTACCTGAGATAAGATGGAGAAGAAGATCTGGACTCCAGATCGACCACCACATATTTGTTTCGTATCATCGAGTCCATGTGAATGTTTGGACCACATCTGAAGAAGAAAAGCCTGAAGGTGTTCCTCACATATTGCATACATAGTGATGGGCAGATGTGAGGTCACAGTGACCTTGACCTTTGACCTTTAATCACCAAAATCCAAATATTTCATTCCGTCGTGAGACAGGTTGGTCTGCCCCTGCTGAGGATGTGTTGTGGATCAGTAATCCTGCTCAGTACGAGAGGAACCGCAGGTTCAGACATTTAGGAGCCGACGGTCGAAGCTACGATGAGGGATCATGACTGAACGCCTCCAAGTCAGACTCCCGCCGAGACGTGATGATATCTGTCTCGGCGGTGCACGGAGCCGTTGGTGGCGAGGCTGATGATGGTCGCCCTCTCCGATCTCACACCGCATGTTTGTGGACAATCTGCTGCTGAATCACTTGCAGATGACCTGATTCTGGGTCAGAGTTTCAGCTAGCTCGCTGAGCTCTATGGAGGGGAGGCTGTTGCCCACTAATCAGAAGGTTGGTGGTTCGATCCCCGGCTCCTCCTGTCCACATGTCTAAGTGTCCAGACATGGACATCCAGTGTTCAGTGCAAGACACTGAACCCTAAGTTGCCTCCGATGGTGTGAATGTGAATGTCGGTTAAAGTGTAAATGTAAAGAAATTCTCTCCAGCCATTCTTGAGATGTCACGTTCACAAGCTTAGACGTACCACCGTATTAAACGCGTCCATATGTAAGACGTACCACCGTATTAAACGCGTCCATATATAAGACGTACCACCGTATTAAACGCGTCCATATGTAAGACGTACCACCGTATTAAACGCGTCCATATGTAAGACGTACCACCGTATTAAACGCGTCCATATGTAAGACGTACCACCGTATTAAACGCGTCCATATGTAAGACGTACCACCGTATTAAACGCGTCCATATATAAGACGTACCACCGTATTAAACGCGTCCATATGTAAGACGTACCACCGTATTAAACGCGTCCATATATAAGACGTACCACCGTATTAAACGCGTCCATATATAAGACGTACCACCGTATTAAACGCGTCCATATGTAAGACGTACCACCGTATTAAACGCGTCCATATGTAAGACGTACCACCGTATTAAACGCGTCCATATATAAGACGTACCACCGTATTAAACGCGTCCATATGTAAGACGTACCACCGTATTAAACGCGTCCATATATAAGACGTACCACCGTATTAAACGCGTCCATATATAAGACGTACCACCGTATTAAACGCGTCCATATATAAGACGTACCACCGTATTAAACGCGTCCATATATAAGACGTACCACCGTATTAAACGCGTCCATATATAAGACGTACCACCGTATTAAACGCGTCCATATATAAGACGTACCACCGTATTAAACGCGTCCATATATAAGACGTACCACCGTATTAAACGCGTCCATATATAAGACATACAGACACAGAACGCCTGCTGCTGGCATGGAGGCATAAAATTACAGAATAAGAACACTTTCACTTTAACTTCTGGATTACATGATGAATGTTTAATCTACAAACCTACTTTCAGGAGATATTACCATCTTGATATAATAAAACCGGGATCTTATTTTGTGAGAGTCAGGGTGTAATAAAGTGCAGTCTGTTCCAGTTCATGAAGAGGAGAGTTGGCAGCAGGTGTGCAGGTACCTGAGCTCCACTGGGGTCTGAAGGCGTGAGGTGCCTCCATGACGGCGTCCCGGCTCGCCCCCTTACAGTCCAGCTGCAGGGTCGGGTCGTCATCCCTGATGGAGACCGATTTGACCGTACTGGGAGGCCTGATGGTAAAAAAACACACATTATAATTTATGTATTACAAAAAGTAATCACATTTAAAGTCATAACTTTTCCACATATGTAGCTCAGTTCCAGGAAGTCAAAAGGAACTCACATTTTAAAGCACGGATCCCCAGACAGAAGAGTCATCCCAATCGTGACCTATAAAAAAGACGACGTGTTTCCTTTTATAGGAGAATGTAAAAGCTGTCAGGGTGACAGCGTGTGCTTGTTTCTCCTCACCTTCAGGATAGAGTTGTCCTGTCGAGTGTTTTTGGTGTCATAACCCTCCAGAATGCAGCAGCGGACGGTCGAGCCTGAACCAGCAAACTCAGAAATGTTGAGATCAGCAAAACCTAGCTGGAGGCGGACAGACGGACAGACGGACGCACAGACTTCAGAAAAACAACACAGAGCGACGGCTTCGGAGTAAAGATCAGATTTCAAATCCAGCCGAGCTTCATTCACTACTTTGTGATTTGTTCCCTTCACAGATCTGAATCAGAATCAGTTTCTCGGTCTACAAATAAACAATCAGTCCCATCATGTGAGGAAGTGAATGAAGGGCAGCAGGAGAGAGTGAATTTGTGGAGAAGTCAACACCCTCCTTTAACCTCCTCACTCAGAGTTTTCTGCCCACTCAGCATTGCTTCCAGCTCGTCCTGTGTTGTGAGTGTACTCGACCATCACCGCCGCTCCTTCAGAAATCTGATGGAAACCTGTTATCTGTGCTGCCAGTAAAAGACGTCCTGGACCGAGCAAACAGTTACTGTTTGAGCTCGGTCTCTACACAGACCACCGGGTTGTTATTGCGGAGGTGGTCTGTCTCTAGTCTCTACACAGACCACCGGGTTGTTATTGCGGAGGTGGTCTGTCTCTAGTCTCTACACAGACCACCGGGTTGTTATTGCGGAGGTGGTCTGTCTCTAGTCTCTACACAGACCACCGGGTTGTTATTGCGGAGGTGGTCTGTCTCTAGTCTCTACACAGACCACCGGGTTGTTATTGTGGAGGTGGTCTGTCTCTAGTCTCTACACAGACCACCGGGTTGTTATTGTGGAGGTGGTCTGTCTCTAGTCTCTACACAGACCACCGGGTTGTTATTGTGGAGGTGGTCTGTCTCTAGTCTCTACACAGACCACCGGGTTGTTATTGTGGAGGTGGTCTGTCTCTAGTCTCTACACAGACCACCGGGTTGTTATTGCGGAGGTGGTCTGTCTCTAGTCTCTACACAGACCACCGGGTTGTTATTGCGGAGGTGGTCTGTCTCTAGTCTCTACACAGACCACCGGGTTGTTATTGTGGAGGTGGTCTGTCTCTAGTCTCTACACAGACCACCGGGTTGTTATTGTGGAGGTGGTCTGTCTCTAGTCTCTACACAGACCACCGGGTTGTTATTGCGGAGGTGGTCTGTCTCTAGTCTCTACACAGACCACCGGGTTGTTATTGTGGAGGTGGTCTGTCTCTAGTCTCTACACAGACCACCGGGTTGTTATTGCGGAGGTGGTCTGTCTCTAGTCTCTACACAGACCACCAGGTTGTTATTGCGGAGGTGGTCTGTCTCTAGTCTCTACACAGACCACCAGGTTGTTATTGCGGAGGTGGTCTGTCTCTAGTCTCTACACAGACCACCAGGTTGTTATTGTGGAGGTGGTCTGTCCATCAAACACACACACAAGGAAACACATTATGATGTGTTACAGTTAATACCCTCTGACTGCCGGCTGTCACATGGCGCTCGCTTTTACAAACTCTGACCCTGCACTTGTCTCTTTTATGAAGGAAGCAGAGAACTTTAAAATGTACGAGTTCACAGGTCCAACAGGTTCGTTCAGGGTTAGGGTTCAAAAGAGTTTCAGTTTGAGCTGATCAACAGATCAGAAATGTACCTTAGTGAAGGCCTTTCCTCCTTTCAGCTCCTGCAAACACAGACAGAAAGCACCAGTCAAGATTTTGGACTTTATTTTAGGAGCTCATGATACATTTATGAAAACATTCATAACCCAGAAAAACAAAGAGAAATGACTGCTGGGAATTAGTCGTAGTTTACCTTCCGAACAGAGACTCTGCAGACGCAGGCGTCCAAAACCCCCGAGATCGGATTCGCACTGATTTTACACAAGAAAGAAAACTTCTTCCTCCATCGAACGCAGTTCTGCTGCACCTCCTCTCTGCACACACACACACACACACACACACACACACACACACACACACACACACACACACACAATGGTTAGACTGCACTCAGGTGTGATCAAAGACCTCTGACACACTGAACCTGTGAAAGCTGCTGTTTAAAGGAACACCGCTGCTCCTTCTCCATCAGTGGTCAGCCTACCTTCTGCTTTGATTTATGTTTTTTTATTTATGTCTTATTATATTATATTCATATTTAGTCTTCTTGGTTTGCAGCTGGAGGTTGGTGGCTAAAGTTTAATACCAGTTATAGAAATAGACGTGTTCAAATCTGTAAATCTGTGATCTCCTCACAACTACTGCAGGATGGAATCATTGGGTTTCTCTCCATTACACATGGGCTGCTGTTTGTACTGTGGACATTTGCACTAATAAAGAGTTTTTCATAATGACATTTTATACCAGCTGTTTTTTTCTATCTGCTTGATTTTTCTCTCCCTTTTAGTCTTTGATTGTTCTGCATCACTCCACCAAGAAAATTATGCAAAAACTTACTTGACATTAAATCTGATTCTGAAGAATACATTGAAGCAACACATTCATTTAATGGAATACACAAAATTAAATAGTCTATCTATCTATTCAGGCCCTAATGATGAGGCTGTGATATCAACTTACACATTGACACAATCAATTAATTTGTTTTCTATATGTGTCCAATGTGTTGCTTTTAGACAGAATTATGTGTTTAACTTCTTCATATTGTCTAATAGCAGAATTTGCGCTTCATTTGTAAAACATGCCGGCTGGAATCTTTAAAGTGTCTTCTCTGGATTTAAAGTGTTTAAAGTGTCTTCTCTGGATTTAAAGTGTTTAAAGTGTCTTCTCTGGATTTAAAGTGTTTAAAGTGTCTTCTCTGGATTTAAAGTGTTTAAAGTGTCTTCTCTGGATTTAAAGTGTTTAAAGTGTCTTCTCTGGATTTAAAGTGTTTAAAGTGTCTTCTCTGGATTTAAAGTGTTTAAAGTGTCTTCTCTGGATTTAAAGTGTTTAAAGTGTCTTCTCTGGATTTAAAGTGCTTAAAGTGTCTTCTCTGGATTTAAAGTGTTTAAAGTGTCTTCTCTGGATTTAAAGTGTTTAAAGTGTCTTCTCTGGATTTTGTTAAAAAGCCGTGCAGCTGACGGCTCAGATGATCTCATCCTGGAATGTGACACGTCATGCTCGCTCTCTGTTGAGGGATTTTCCTCTTCCACTGATTAAAAACTGATTTGGTGTTTGTTTCAGGACATTTCTGTCCACTATCACATATGTTATGCAGTTTTCAATCATTAATAGTAGATGGAATAAATCAGAATATATTACCCAGAAGAGAAAAACTGTACCGACAGTTTGAGTGCAAACCTTACAATCAATTCAACTTTATTTATTTTGCAGTAAATCACAACAGTTCATCTGAACATAGTTAACATACAACAGAACCTTAACAAACTATAGAGAAGAACAAACAGGCAGAAAGCTGCAGCAGAACCTGGTGCAGCGATGGGTGGCCACCAGCTGGTAGGCAGCAGAGGGGGGAGTGGACTTAGAAAGGAACAGCATAGATGCTGGAGAGTGAGAAACAGAGGAGAGGAGCTCAGAACATCATGGGAGGCCGACGGGACGTTCAAGGTCACATGAACAAGCGGGAACGTCTACACACCACAAGTTCTGGGAGAATTTAGATCTAGAACTTTATTCTATTGGTGATTTTACAGGAAGCCAATGAAGAGAAGGTTTTATAGGAGAAAAGGACGTTCAGTCACTTTGTTCTTCATCACCGTTGTTAATAAAGGAATTTCATCGGGAGTTTTAGGTGTGTGTAATTTACTTATGCTCACTTCTCAACATCATTCCAGTATCTGATTTCAGTATTTTGGACGGGCGGTGTTTGTTCACTTTGATATTTAATCAATGATAAAATAGCAAATAAAGTTATTAATGATCAACATTTCTGGTTTTCTGATCTTGACGCCCCCCAAACAGCTGAGACGGTTGAAGCGACATGCTCCAGTGGGGTGAGCAACTCGGTGGACCTTCTAATGATCTCTTCCTCCTACTGCACCACAGATTCGCTTGTGTTCACCAAATAACCAAAAAAAGTTGTCTACACATACATGCACTCCCATGTTTTTTCTTTTCTATCAATAAAAGAGCAATTATAAAAAAAATATAAAAATTAATTTCTTATTTTTTCATCAATGCTATATATTCAATATCCTGCAAATTTTACCTCACCAACTTTATTTCTGATTGTCTATTTTCACTATTCCTGATCCATCGTGCAGCAGAACACACAGTGACCCGTCTGCTCCGGTGACGGCGGTGGAAAGAGTGAACGTACTTTTTACTCTAGGACCGATGCCGACTGTTTGTTGCCACAAGTGCTAAAAAGTCTTTTGCATGTAAGAGCTGAAACACGAGCAATCTGACGAAGCGTCCAGAAAAAGCTCGTCACATACAGACGGAGAGAAGCAGAGTCCCCAACAGCCAAGCTCAAAGTCCATCTATCGTTGCTCCAGTGTGCCAGCAGCCATCCGCCCGCACACCGAGCAGCCATCCGCCCGCACACCGAGCAGCCATCCGCCCGCACACCGAGCAGCCTGCCGCCCGCACACCGAGCTGCCATCCGCCCGCACACCGAGCAGCCATCCGCCCGCACACCGAGCAGCCTGCCGCCAGCACACCGAGCAGCCTGCTGCCCGCACACCGATCAGCCATCCGCCAGCACACCGAGCAGCCTGCCGCCCGCACACCGAGCAGCCTGCCGCCCGCACACCGATCAGCCATCCGCCAGCACACCGAGCAGCCTGCCGCCCGCACACCGATCAGCCATCCGCCAGCACACCGAGCAGCCTGCCGCCCGCACACCGAGCAGCCTGCCGCCCGCACACCGAGCAGCCATCTGCCAGCACACCGAGCAGCCTGCCGCCCGCACACCGAGCAGCCATCCGCCAGCACACCGAGCAGCCATCCGCCCGCACACCGAGCAGCCTGCCGCCCGCACACCGAGCAGCCTGCCGCCCACACACCGAGCAGCCATCCGCCAGCACACCCAGCAGCCATCCGCCAGCACACCCAGCAGCCATCCGCCAGCACACCGAGCAGCCATCCGCCAGCACACCGAGCAGCCATCCGCCAGCACACCGAGCAGCCATCCGCCAGCACACCGAGCAGCCATCCGCCAGCACACCGAGCAGCCATCCGCCAGCACACCAAGCAGCCTGCCACCGGGTTCAAAATTAGAAGTAACTATTAACCAGCTGAGGGCGGCACAGCATTGTCGCCTCACAGGGAAAAGGTTCCTGGTGTGAATCCGGGCCTGGACCTTTCTGTGCGGAGTCTGCATGTTCTCCCTGCGTGGGTTCTCTTGGGACTCCAGCTTCCTCCCACCATCCAGAAACATGCACCTCAGGTCAACTGGTGAGTCTACAAATGTCCCTCAGGTATGAACGGTCTTTGTTTCTGTCTGTCTCTATGTGTTGACCTGTCCACGGTGTACCGGGTGCTCTTGCCCCCCCCGGGCCCTATAAGGATAAAGTGGGTATAGATAATGGAGTGGTAGTGGGTTCATTGTTGAATTCAATCTGAAACAGTCACAGTGTTATCTGAGCTGTCAAAGAAAAAGTCCTGTGTAAAACAAAGCTGCTCAAGAACTTGGTGTATTTTTTTTTCTCTTGAAATAATCAAAAAGAATCAGTTAGAGTTTCATCCTTGGACCAGTGAGCAGTACGAGTAAGAGCAACAGTAAAATCGTACCCGTAATGATAAAATAATCTTTGAATCTTGTTACATCTTTTCATGTTATGTCTTTATTTTCTGCACCAAATTATGGAAAGTAGAACCGATAAGAGTATTCATAAATATCCGTATCAATAAAATCCTAACAATAACATCCCTTTCTCCCAGCACGCATAACATAGACCTGCGTTTGTGCTGCACCTTGATCGACCGAAATGACAATATAGAAACAGGAGGAGGCCTTTTCTTACTAAAGCTAATGTGTAAGGCAAGTTGTACGTGCTGAAATATCAGCCGTGTCATCAGGAAACCAATACTGAAGCTGTCCTGGGCTTTACTAATTTCTCAATGCACAACTCACACAGGCTGCCAGCAGGCGGCGCCTGTTGTACCTCGACTGGTAAACTCTGATGTTATCCGTCTCATGTCAAAGAAAACACTTCCAGAGAATCGTCCTGCACGTCACTTACACAAAACTCAGAGTGGATTCAGCCTGATTGTTCAATGTGTCAAAATCTAACCAATGAAAACAACATGGAAATCTGTCGGTCAGCCAGCTCGCCCGGACTTTACCTTCGACTGTGTCCAACCACACGACTCTGACATACTCTCATTGCAGCTGTCAAGAGTATCTCGAGGTTCTGAAACGTTTTGATTCAGTTTGTAGGTTTGCACATTTCGCTGCTTCAGCATTTATTCTTGAAAAAAAAAAAAAAAAAAAAAACTGCAAAGCTTGGAGTTGCAAAGTTCACAAGTTCTCCACCAAAATTAACACTGCATTAACTTTGTTTTAGGTCACTTGGAGACTTAAGTACAAATTGTTATCTTTTAAAATGTTTGCCTTTGTTTTATGCTTGCATGAATACACAGAGCAACATTAGAGTTCATGTGGAGTTATGTTTGTTTATTGTGATAAATATAAATTTAGCAATGAGCTAAAAGAGGTGGAACAACTGGGTTGGTTTTAATTCTCTGTGGGTTCATTTATTAAACAAAAATCAAGTTTAAATTTCAGGAAAAACATCTCAGTGTGAGTTTAGATAATCAGATTGATTCGATTAGATTTCGTGTAACAATGCTGGTAACATAAGAAAGCAGAGACTCAACTCCTTAAGTGTGACTGATGCATGGACATATGTCACGTGACCTTTTCCACATAGAAATTATTATAAAAAGTGAAGACAAAATTATAATTTTTTTTTAATTCAGATATGTCTCGTGAAATAACCAAAACTGTTCCAGCAAATGATCTAAATCGTAACCTTAACAAGACATTTTCAATGACTCACTACTTCTGACAACTCAACTTTATATTTAACGGGCAGATTTGCTGATTACTGGTCATCCTATCTTTTACAGTTTCTCTTTTCTTCTCAATAATTTGAAGTAGGATTTTGATCGTTGGTGGAGCAGAGCGAGAAGCAGAGAAGTTACATAAATATATTTGTTCTAATGCAATAAATGATAAGCGCTCGAGTCGGTATCTTCAGGCATTCTTTTCCCACATTAACTTGATGAGAGGAAATGTTCCCAGTCGACTCGTCTGAAGGTGACCTGAAGTTTACAGCTCTGAAAACAACGAGCCTGAAGGCTGCTGGCTGCTTGAAGAGACACAGAAAAAGGTCAAACAGGTTCTGCTGCTTCTTTCATTACAGCTCAACCGGGCCTGCCTTCACAAACACACCATTGTATGGCAGGTAGATACAAGCAGCGCTTTCTCTCACACTGAAGCTATGAGACCGTTTATACAGGTCGCAGTCTGAATGCAGCTTTTTTCAGCCTGCAGGCAAATCGGAAGTATTTCTCAAATCAGATCTTTGGGACAGACTGTCCGCACTGTTATTTGCAAGTGAGTGGATTGCATTTTGTGTGTCCAGTGATGCAAGATCTTTCAGTAGACATTGTTGGTTCTACAACAGAAAATGATTTGAAGAACAACCTTTTCTTTTTTTACAAGGACAAGAGTCAGCCCACGCTGAGGTGGGAAACTGCCGTTGACTCTGAAGTAATATGAATATTTTCAGACGAAGCCATTGCATTATATCTCCACCCAGCAGGCTGCTGATGTCACCACCCTCAGAGAACAAATAGCAAAGTAAGTGTTTCATGTGCCAAATTGTGTGAGATGTGCATTTCCCTAATGGAGAACAATTCCACTCGCAGGCTGAAAAAACAAAATGTAAAGTGGCCCTGAAAACTCCACGCTCAGCAGTTTGAGAAAACACAACCAAATACAGAAACATGTTGGAAATACAGACACGCTTCAAATCCAGAACAAAATAACATTCAACCTAAAAAAAATTTCACATAAAATAAAAAAGTTTCACCCTGAGTATGACAGTGAAATGTTTAATTGAGCATTATTTTAAATGTTTTTTCAAATAGCAATGTGTATTCAATATTCTATATTCTCATGCTGATGAATAAATTAAGTCATTTGTGCCCATGAATGTAATGTTAGAAGTCTCTTCACTTTAAAACTTTAACCGTTGCTCTGTAATGTTCATATGAAAAGTAATTAAGCATAACAGAGGTTGTAAAAACATCTCCTGCAGAAGTTAAACACGGATGGAAATGGAACAATAATGTCTGGTTCATATTTTAATGTGAGAAAGGCTACAGTCACCTGAACTTCATTCATTCACGAACACTGCATTGTATTGTTGAATTTAGTTTTTACACCAACGTACGCGTGAATGTCTGGATGCAATGACTTCCTGTATCAAATTAGAAATTAAAATTAAAAGCCACTGCTGCAAATTAAAAGCTCTGTGACTTTTCATACACGGCATCTGCACGTGTTTGATTACATGCTGATGGAAATGTCATGTGGTGTTTTCCATGAACACTAAAATGTTGCTACAGGTGTGTTGGAGTTAAAAAAAAAAAAAAAATCTACCTTTACAAACTCTTTCCTTCAATCTGTCACTGTTTTCTAAACAATCTGAGAAATGAGAGTTTCAAATGAGTCGAACCAATATTTACACCAGCAGACAGATGTGAAGTCACACACACTCACATAAACACTTTTAATAATTTGAGCTAACATGACAGCGAGTGTAATCCTGTGCTTTGGTTGGTATGTGTGTTTAGGTGTGTTTTTTGTATTATCTGGTCGAGTATGACGCCCAGGTTGTTGGAGGTGTATGTTTAATGTGGAGACAGCTTCATGGTAAACATGGGATTGATTCTGACAGTGATGTGTTGGTCTGCTCTCAAATGTGTATGACTGTACTGTTTTATGTGAAAGTTAAGAAAATGTGAGAAACAAGCAAAGTAACAGAACAAGCAGCTCACTATTAAACAGTCTAAGAGTGGTGGAGCGTATATTATATTATAACACTATATTCAAGTTTATTTTTGCATAATCAGTGCATTAACTTTTAAGTAGCTTTTTAATGTTGCAGAAGATTACGTTTGAGCCAATATGGACAACTTTGTGGTGATTTTCATCGATGCTGCTACCAGGTGGCGTTAAAAACGGAAATAAGGTGGAACAGCTGCATATACTTTCATATTTTTTTATATTTGAATGACTATTCCAATACAAGCAGCGTAGTGAGGAGCCATCCCGCCCCGCCAAGGCTGTCTTCCCTCGGGGAATCACTGAACGGTGTAACTTTGATCACTCAGTCACTAAGAGGCTGTTTCCATTTGGCTACTTCAATCCGGACATATGCGACCCGCCCGTGATCGGACCACGAGCAGCCACCAAGAGTTCAGGTGGAAACAGACTCAGGAAGCATCGAGCTCTGATCTTTCAGGCCACCTCCGAATGTGGCCTGGACAGATTTATACTGTGTACACACTCTTTTTACAAGTAAGGAACTATTGCCATTGTTATTGCTGTTGGTTTTGGTGTCGGAAAATAATAACTGCATTTGATTCAAAACACAGTGGCAGAAATTTCATTCAGCCTACAGGTGTCCACAGGTAGAAATCCTTCCCTACAGGTGTCCACAGGTAGAAATCCTTCCCTACAGGTGTCCACAGGTAGAAACTCTTCCCTACAGGTGTCCACAGGTAGAAATCCTTCCCTACAGGTGTCCACAGGTAGAAATCCTTCCCTACAGGTGTCCACAGGTAGAAACTCTTCCCTACAGGTGTCCACAGGTAGAAATCCTTCCCTACAGGTGTCCACAGGTAGAAACTTTTCCCTACAGGTGTCCACAGGTAGAAATCCTTCCCTACAGGTGTCCACAGGTAGAAATCCTTCCCTACAGGTGTCCACAGGTAGAAACTCTTCCCTACAGGTGTCCACAGGTAGAAACTCTTCCCTACAGGTGTCCACAGGTAGAAATCCTTCCCTACAGGTGTCCACAGGTAGAAACTCTTCCCTACAGGTGTCCACAGGTAGAAACTCTTCCCTACAGGTGTCCACAGGTAGAAACTCTTCCCTACAGGTGTCCACAGGTAGAAACTCTTCCCTACAGGTGTCCACAGGTAGCATATCCTTTCGCCTTAAAATACAAATCTATTGATGAGAAGTCTGAGGAATCAACGATGGCGTGGACCTTTTGCTTTTGATCGTAGAGGTTATACCGAACTTGTTGCTGACCAAAAACATGCTTCATGAAAGGACTACTGCACAAATCAGAGTGGAAGGATGATGGTCCTCGTTGTATGTTAGCGTAGGCTTTTATATAAATCTGAAAGACAAACAAACTCCAACGATATAGGGAGATGTAATACAATGATGAGCAATGTTGCATTATAACCGGTGGATTTTGGCCTCCGGTGGAAGGTTAAGACTCCAGCAGACTCTGGGTTTGACTCTGGAGGTCTGGATTGTGAAGAGGGCCTCTGACTGAACTCCATCTTCCTTAAAAACATTCTTGAATCAGAAGTGTTCCTATATCAGTCTCCAAACCTGCTTTTTGTCCCCAGTGAAGTTAAAGAAATTCCTATCAAACTTTACATGGACCCCTGCAATGAATTCTTTCAGTTTTAGACCCAATGTTTCCACCTTTATGTTCATTCTGCAAAAAAGGAGGGTGAGTGTTTTTCTCACTTATTTAATTTCCATCATCATTCTACTAACTTTCAGACAAAAATATGCTCTTTAATTTGTGAAACTCATGATTTCTTGGCCACCATTATAGGAAAAAGTATTATTTTTGAATGTGAGGCCAAACAAGGCTGTATGTCTTGGGCAAACATCATGTTCTCAAAGCCTCCATACTAAATATTTTATGTTGAACTTTCATCATTAAAAATAAATATACTGTACGTTTGTATATTTCAACTTGTTTTTGTGCTTCTCTTTTTTGTTGTTGTTTTTTTTTGCTTTAACATAACCTATACTTTTCCTTGTCTTGAATCATTACGGTGGCGGTATTATGATTGTAAAAGAATAGGCTAAGAATAATTACAATAATAATATAATTAGACATGAACTCACTGCACATTTATCCAGCCACGAAGTGGAAGTTAAATAACTGTCAGCCACGAACACCTGGATGGTGCTCACAGTAACTACTCATTTGCATGCAGGTAAATGTGCTGACTCAGAGCTCTGTCTATCAGTCTGCTGTGCACTTTAGCACCAACCTACAGATTTGAATGATTACTTTCACGTGTTTTGATCTGCATGGTTGAGTAATTTGTCTCCACTGTTGGTACCCTCATCCTGTCGCCTCCTGACCGCTGCCGTGTCCAGGTTCAAAGCTAACGGTGATGGAGGCGCTCCTCTCTATATTAATTTCATTATTGTGCTTAACGTAATTCATTCTGTTTGTCTCAATCTTAGCTCTGCCTTGTTTTGACCATTTCAGTTCATTCTTCGATCTTTCAACTGCTCATTTCTTTTTCTGCTTTGCAAAGTTCTATGACAGAAAATTATTTATATTAAAGGACCATACCAGTGGGTTTGCATGGTTTTGCCAATTTACTTAAAATAAAAAAAAATCAATGACCATTTTGAGGGTGAGATCAGTATCATTTCTGCATAGTGTTGGATCAGTGTGGCTATTAGGCTACTTTAGTATAAAAACTGGAAGCAGAGGGACCAGTGAGCCTGGCTCCCAAACTGTGCTGAAAACATGAAAACCATTCAAGGAACACTCTATGCTCTAAATTGGTTTAACATGCAAAAAAGGAGTGGTCCTTCCTTGAACACAAACCTGTCATGGTGTTGCCTACAGTTTGCTCATAATCAGGTTAGTCTTAAAAACTATTTTCACACTATTGAGATAAATTCAGTTTTACTTTTCCAAGTTTTTCAATATCTTGTTTACATTTCTGCCACAAAGCAAATCCAAAGGAGGTGGATGATGCTGACACTTAGACATAAATGAAATTGATCAGACCCCTTTTCACAGTTACCCTACATTAGGACTGGATGATATGAAATGAAACCTGAACTTCTGGATTCTGTTGAAGCAGTAAGGGAACCTCAGTCAAAATCCCATCTGACATTTTCAACTCTGCTAACAATGATATATGCAGATTTGAAGAGAACCTTTGATTTATGTGTTAAGATCACAGACTGTTTCTAAAAGAGTTCGTAGCTTCAGGTCTGTAAAATGGTTCCGATCCAGAAGTGTCTTCAGCTGCAATACCAGCGAGTGCCACTAGAGGTCGGCTCCAAAAAGCCTCCGGCTCCATAGACTCCCATTCAACTTCTCTCATCAAATCCAAAGTGAATAAAATGTGTCCATCAGTTATCTCGGTGTTGTTAGCTAAAGTCACTCCTTCTTATTAGTTTTCTGGAGGTCCATCTGAAAATAATCCCTCATTCATTAGAAAAGAAGATTCAAGAAGACCTGTTTTTGGGGGCGTGTCTGTTTGATTGACAGGCCTGTGGTGCAGTCAGGTTACAGCTATCGGTGGGCGGGACGTAGTATCGTCAGGCTTCCAATCAGATCGGTCAGATCCACCGCTGGCTCCTCCCCCAGCTCGTCCAAATATGTTCCAAACCGGTCCGAACTAGCGAGATGGCGCCGGCCAAATTCCGAACTTGAGGCTTCATAACAGCCATTCACAAACAAACGGGTGACGTCACTGCTGGTTGCCGCTTGGTTAAGATGAGTTGTTTTTTGAAAAATAATTTAATATCAATGTTTGTTAGTATTTATGTGTTTACCAGTCATCAACAAACATGATTTCCCATAAGCTCGACATGAGTGGCTGCAGTGTCACAGGAGAGTGTGATACTGGAAAGTGAGGAAGCTGATGTTAGCAATAACGATTTTTACCTGAATCAAACTATTTCCAAATTTCTCTGCATGTTTCCATGCTTTTTTTTATTTTATTTTTTATTTTATTTTTTTATCAGCATTTTCAACATGGGCCTAAAAACCCTCATTAATATCCCCAAAATACTGACAAAATTTCAAAATATCACAAAAAAGTTTGTATGCTTGTCTATGTTGGAAAATGTAGAACAATGATATGAGCAAAATGCAACAAAGTCCAATGAAATCTTTGCAAAGAAATGATTGAAGCTTGTGACTTTAACATCCAATTAAGCTTCTGCTCCACAGGAGAGAAAAAAAATAGACAAACATCAGATCAGTGAGGTTCAATAAAAAACCTCAACCTACCAGAAACAAACTGAAAGGCCATATTTCTCCACTTTTATGTCCTTTTCTCTGCAATGATTTATGGCATCAAGTCCAGCTTGTCTCTACAAGCTGAACCAGCTGAACCAGCTGAACCAATGCAGTCAATGGACTGCTGCATTTTAGTGGAGTCCTGTTATAATTTGTGAAACAGTTGGATGAAGTGTAAGTAATGAGCACGTGTCTTTGCTCTTACTTCAGTGTCATCAGCTCGCTGGCACCAACCTACTGGTGACGGCAGAGAAATCTCCTCTTAATGCTGCTGCTGGTTGAGACACAACAGAGGAAGCCCATCGGCCTACCTTTACAAAAAGTCTGATTAATCAAATGAACTTGATATACTGCCCAAAACAATATATATGAACAGCTTTCATTGGAACTACTTTCTACCAAAGAAACAATCCCTATGCTTTTTGTAGTTTTAGTGCAAAAGTTTGAATCCCCAGCTGTGTGAATGACTGCGACTTTGCCCAGGAGCCCTTCAGCAAATCCCCTATGTAACCGTTAAAGGCAAAAAAAAACAAGAAAGCAAAGGGTGTGTTCAGGTAAATCCCAGTGTGAATGTACGGCAGGGTGCAGCTGAAGAAACACCTCGAAGGGAACTTTCCCAGGAGACGTGAGGATGAAATAACACGTTGGTCTGGACACGCTGGTTAAACAGCAGTGGCCATCCAGAATACTCTCCTCATCTGAGGCAGACAACTAACAAACAGCTGAGTGATCTTCGTCTTGGTAGAAAACAAGAAGACATTTAACATCAGTGGAGGCGACAGAGGTTTGAGTGGGTGACAACAAGGAAGTTGTTTAAATACCTGGACGATAAGATGGTAAAGTCTCCTCCATCAATGAGACGGATCTTGCAGAAAAGCACGCCGTTGACGAAAGGCACAGCCGTCAGCTCCTCCAACGTGAAGTGCACTTGAAATTTGAACTTCTTTTTTTTCAGGAGAAAAGACATAGTCCCCAGCTGAGTGTGATCATGTGATAAACAGACCAAATGAATGAAAACAGAAAAAAATGAAAATCAATAAATTTGGCTCTGAGGTGGGGGGAGAGAATCCTTCATTACTTCCAGGTTAATCATTTCCTGAAGAGTTGTTTTGGACCTGAAA